>NW_024884789.1:4952976-5102761 GCF_019232065.1 Centrocercus urophasianus
GTGCCTAGAGAGAGAGTGAAGTAGCACAGCTGTGTGTTTGAGGCAAGGCAACCAAGGCAGGGCTGGGTGAAGTAACTGAACAGGCATGCCTACAGCTGAAGCAAGCTTGGATTTCCCCCCATCAGTATGGCACAGCACGGAAAGGCAAATGATACTTCAGCAGCAGTGTGTTTCTGGCAGCATTCTATAGGTCTCATCCTCCACTACACTCCTGCCTGAAAGGTCTCACGCAAGACAAACATCACTGCTCTTTCCTGTGGTGTCCAGCCTCCATTGGACACAGTATCACTACATGAGGCACAGAACAGTGAGTAAAAATGAAAGCCTAGTAGTGGAATCTACTTAACTCCCCATCTTCTGCTCACAAGGATTACATGCTATCATGGAATAATTTGAGTTGGAAGGAACCCTTAACCTTAACCCTGTCAACTGGTCTGACACATCTACAATGAATAGGAACACCTACAGCTGAGCAGGTGCTCAGAGCTCCTCCAGCCTGACTTTGAGTATCTCCATGGCCACCCACCACCTCTCTGAGTAACCTGTGCCAATGCCTCACCACCCTGATATGAAAAAACACCTTCCTTATATCTAATCTAAATCTCCTCTCTTTTAGCTTGAAACCATTTTCCCTTGTTCTACCACAAACAGACCCTGCTAAAAAGTCTGTTCCCCTTTCTTGCAGCCCCTTTAGATACTGAGGGAACCACTCTCAGGTCTCCCCAGAGGCCTCTCTCCTCCAGGCAGTCCCAGATCTCAGCCTGTCACCTTTTAGAGGTGTTCCATCCCTCTGGTCATTTTTGTGGCTTTACAGAGCATGTTTAAGAGCACAGCTGATGTAGTGACACCTCACATCACCCAGTAAAACCTGGTGATGCAATTACATTATGCTATTGTGAAACAAACTGTCATGCACATGTGGTGAGGATCTGTCATAGTGCAATGAACAATTACACTAAGCACTGAAAGAAAACATGGGAAAAACTTTGCATATTATCACCCTCATCTCTACCAAATCTAGACAGGAAGAATTCACATTTGCCAGTCCCACACAAACCTACAGGATGAGGCACAAGGAGCTACATAGGCATCATTAAGGTTATTGCTCACATGTGCGAGATATTTATAGGACCTGGGCAAAAGGCAGTATTGACAAAGCTGTATTTTGCTTCCTGATTTATTTGAGGGGCCAGCTCCTAATGTTCCAGCACTACTTCAATGAGAGTATCAGTTACCGCAGTCACTGTTACATCAAATATGCAGCTACTCCTAGAGTGCATACGGCTTTCCAAACTCCTGCTGAATGCTGAGCAGCCAGTTTTACTTAGCTTGTGCAACTAAAAATACGTGCTTTAAGGGGGAACTTTGCTGAGAACAGAAAAACTGATCAACTACCTAAGCTGAAAGCAAAGAGAAGACTTGCACCACTAATATTTTTTGTCTTTTCATCTAAAACAAGAAAGCCATCAGGTTTAGATAATTAGGTGAGAGTTCTGGAACAAGAACAATGTAGTCCTTAAAAAACTTGTAATTCCCACAAAATGCATATCATAAAAAGAGTTCTATGCATGTTTTGTCAAAGACTGCAGCCAAAAGAGCAAAATGCTAAGCATGCTCAAGGGCCACCTAAGAGAAAAGACTCTCCATTTTTGGAGAGGCAAAAAAATCAATAGTTGTTTGCCAGCATCTCTGCCACACCTGTGACAGTGTGCTTGTATGCACCAGGAGGAAAATGGAAATACAAAAATCGCATTCTTGCATCCAGTATCCACCAAAATGAGAACTTTGTCCCAGATATGGGATGTGACAACTTGTCCCACAGAAGTGTTAGTTTTGCTTGTTTACTGAAGACGTCTCTGTCTCACTGTAAAGCAGATGCTGAGCGTGAAGCCATATCTGCTTTCTGGTTCCTGTGAGTGCTGGTGCGTGTGGTGAGTCATTACTGCCCTTCAGCTCCTACAGAGACTTTGATCTATTCATGGTCTTCTTTCCTCTATTTTACATATTCACAGCTATCTAAATAACTATTACCAACAAGCAAGAAATCAGAACTGTTGAGAACATTTCTTCTGCTTTTATCTTCTATCTGTAGCAACACATCTATTTACTCATTTTTAACAAATTCAAGTGGAGAAAAGGAAGAAGGAAGACAACACTTTGGAAGGATCTGGGCAGCCTGGTCTGGTGGTTGTCAACCCTTCCTGCGGCAGGGGGGTTGAAACTAGATGATCTTTGAGGTCCTTTCTAACCCAGACCATTCTATGATGATTCTATAAAGGATCACCAAAACTCTGGTACAGACAGTGGTATAACATAAGCAAAGCCAACCTGAAGATGTTTTATGAATGCATTCAACGCCCTTTGAAGCCATCAAGAGCTACCACATCAGTTGTTACTAACTCGCTTAGTGTTGAACTTTGACACAAACATTAGTCAAATCCTGCTGTAAAAAGCACATGAACAGATGAATGCACAGTCAAAAATGCAGTGATAATGCATTTCAACTGGAAAAAAATTAAAACATATCTAAAAATTCCATATTACTTTTCCAGACAGCTCTGTGGATTACTTCCACATTTTTCCTCATGAAAGAAATAAAAGCTCTTTATTTCTTTATTTTATTTAAAAGTTCCACAAAGAAAAGAAATGCAACTTTACTCCCTCACTGTTTTTTTCCTTGCAGTACAGCTACTGGAAAAATATAACTTAATTGGTTGCTAACAAAACTTGTCCAGAGTAATTCAACACAAAACCACCAATCCAGCTGCAATCTTTCAATCTTGAGGTGCAACAAGTAAAGCATTAACATCTAGGCCACCTCTCCGTGTAGACTGCTTTCAACAGCACATCTTCCAGGGCCACAAGGAAGGGAATTGGAAGCAGCATCAGACACAAGGAAAGCCAATCACAAGAAAAAGTAGTCCTTCCATCTGCATTAAAAAACCCTTTCCCCTCACCTTGCAGGTATTGTGTGTAGTAATACAAAACTTTGATTGGTTGTTACTCCTCTAAAAGTCTCCTGTCCCATCTACAAGTAGGTGTTCACTGCCATGACCACTGGTCACCACGAGAACCTCTACAGATCTCTTTAGCCTGTTTCTAAGCAACTGTCTGAACCCAGCTATTCAACACTGACTTGTTTGCAGAAGTTTACTTAACAGATTGCTTTGACATTTGTTAGCCTAGGGCAAAAACCCTCAGGTACACAACCGATGCAGGCGTTTCAAAACCACATGGCAACACTCATCTGTTTTATTTCTTTTATTACAGAGTTGAACAATTAAAACCAAGAAGTCCTGGTGACCCCAGCACAGAATTACAGGTCTCTAAAGCACAGCTGAGCACCTGGTTTACAGGCAGAACTTGGAGCAGGACCAAGGGCGTGCTTGCTCCCCATGCCCATGAACATTAAGCCATTCCCAGAATGCAAACCAAACAGGCTGCAAAGTGCAAGTCACTGTGTAACTACACAAACATACTCAAAACTTCAGGACACTTAGACTTGTTGGTAGTTTGGGATTAGAATATGAACAATGGTAATCAGTTATGACTTGAATACTCACTTTCAACTTGAATAACCCTTCCTGAAAAACACATACCTTCCACTCACCGTGATTCACCTCAGAAGTGAAGCATTGTCCCTGGCCATTTTTCTGCCCAAACAGTGGAAATGCTGCATGCTGAAACCTGAGTTTAAACTTCCAAGAAATGAAACCACTAGAATCTCAAGTTTCCTCTTCCCTCTTTTGCAGTCACGTGCCTGTATCTGAGGGCAACTCAACCAAGTCAAACCGTTCAGTGCTGACTACATCTCAATCAGCTGTCTCTGCTGAGAAAGAACAGAGACAGTTGTTCCAACTACTCAGGATTTATTAATAGTTTTGAAAACTATTCAAGCATGCTGCATTTTGTGACAGATCTTATAATTTATTATCTGTGTAGTAATTTTCCTGACAGCTCACTGAGCAGTGATGCAGAGGACTGTTTCTTGTGCAAACAGTGGACTTCAATAACATTTGAAAAGTCGTGTTTTGATTCATCCCCAAAGTAGTGCAGAGCTGTACACTGGATCCACGTGCTTCTGAGAGCAGCTGACAACTGCTACAACTGAAGCACCAGGAGCAGAATTAGGAGCTACATCCACAAATCTCCAAGCAATTTACCAATATCAGTTCATCCTCCTACATCTCAGAAGCAGTAATTAACATAACTGATGAGCTAAGTCTTTGTTCTACTGATGGCTTAAAGTTACATAGGAATATATATTTATAAAAAGCCAATAACAGTCAGGAATAGAATATAATATTGATTCTTTCAGTAACAAAGTATTTGGGAAGGAAGGAAAAGATAAGTGACATATTTTGGTTTGGCTGTTCTGTTGGTACTCCTTGTTCTAGGAAAATGGAGCCCATGAAGTTTTCAGCTTTCAGCTCAGTGTTATTTCCAGAGTTGCAATAAGTATTTGGTCCTTGAAGTCAGTGAAGATCAGCGACTCTACTGCTTCCTTCCCTCTTTTTACGATTCAGTAGGTGCTTCAAAAAGCACAGAGATCTTGCCATGAAAGGATGAAGGTGGTCTCAGCTCCTGCTGAGCTCTGAGTGCTTTTGACACAAGTTTGCATCTCTCATATTGAACCCACTTTTGCTTTGATGCCAACTAAACTGCCTTGTTCATACCTTATTATCAGCTTTAAACATTAAACCTAAGGGTAGCTACAGGTTAAAACTTACAACTGACACATCAGTAATTGTGTTGTGGCAGCAACAGAATACCAAAGGCACTGGTCAGTAACATATAAAGATTGTTTTACCCCACAGCAATCTCTAGCCTAAAGTTTATTTAATCACCAAATTGACTTTGACTGCAACCTTCAGCACTGATAAACGTGAACAGCAGATGGTTTGAACACATCTACTGAAGCCCGGAGATATTTGCTCTTTTCAGCCATTCTTTTTTTTTTTTTTTTTTTTTTTTTAACATATATTCATTTCCTTATGTTCTTATGTCTGAAGAAGTCCGCCAACACAAAGCACAAGCTATAGAGACTACAAGCAGTGCAAACAAGAAATACAGGGCTGGCAGATTGAAGAATATGGCTATTCAGTATTTTGTAGCATTTCTTCTGAAAAGCCTCTTCCTCTCCCCACATCTACAGAGCAGAGAAAAAAAAAAAAAAAAAAGAGTATTAAAAGCAGATTCTTGATGTGCATTATCTCCTCTGTCCAATTGATCCTTGTGGAAAGGACAAGGAAAAGTAAACCAGAAGAGTAATACACTGTGCTCGAGACAAGTTCTGGAACTAGGGAATGGGGAAGTGAATTTAAATGCTGCATTCTGCACCAGATTGTACCAAGTATTTTCCATTATGGTTACTTTCAGAGAAGTGCATGTTCAGTACAGCACATCCCTGCCTTGAACTGCCTCTGTGGGAATTGGCATTTGGTCATAAATTTTGAACTGCAGTAGGTGAAGGAAGGAAAATTTGCACACAGCCAAAGTTTTAACACGAGAAACTTCAGCTGTATTTATTTGTATTTAATAGCTAGAAAACAAGCTGTTCATCCTTCAAAACTGACATGAAGACGTGAATGAATATCCCTTCTATTACAGCATTTATCACCACCTAATAAGGTGTTGTGGTACTATGATGAAGGTATCTAAATCAAGACTCTAAAACTAGAAGCACAGCAGACTCCATATTTATTAAACAATCTTCTGGAAATGACTGATCAGACTCACTAGAATTGTTGACTGAAGGATATTATTCTTGCAGACACTTGCAGGTGTTGAATGCACTGCACAATTTTAAGGGTGCTGGATGAGAACAAGTATTTCAGTGCAGACATAAGCCCAAGACCACTTAGAGTACTACCGAGCAACGCTCTCCAAGTGATTTCCCATGAGCAAACAGATTTTTGAATAACACCAACCCATGCACAGTTTAGTCTTTTCATTTCAGTCATTTCTCCATATCTAAAACCTAGGGATGACTAAAACTGAGCTCTTCTAAAATCTGCTCACCACCGCTACATGCTAGACATCACTGCTCTCAGATCCATCAGCAGGGCTGCAGTTGCAATCTCTCATTAATCCACTTTTGGAAAAAAAAAAAAAAAAAAAAAAAAAAAAAAACAACACTACCAGAACCCTGTTAAACTCACGCAACTCCCTTCATTGCTGAGCAGAGACATACCCAAACTAGCTGGTATACAAAGCTAGGAGTGGCTTGCTGCTGTGGTCCCCACGTCCCTGTTCTGAGCTGTTCCAAGCAGGCTGCAGATCACTACATCTATAGAAGGCACAGTAGAACTCTTCAAGAAAAGAACATCTCCTATGCTTCAGTGCAATACAACCACAAATGTTGAGAACAAGCACTACCCACCCTAGATACATGCCAAATGTGATCAAAGGCTGTTGACATCAGCTCAGCTTCTCACCCTGCTCCCAGTCACTGCTCTTCAACACAGCTATTTCTAAGAGAAGAGGTACATTGCTTTGCAGAGGGTATAACTGTCTTCAAAGCAGACCTGTCATCCAGGCAATCTTCAAGGCAGCTTGGTGGGAGGGCAGGAAATTGTATCAGAACAAGGAAATGATAAGAATAACTGGCTATTTTTACAGCTATAGATTTGCTGGTACTGGATCATTTCATCAATCCATCAATTTCTCTGTGCTGCCTCTGGCAGGAACTAGTGTTTATTAGAGCTGAGGAAAGTGGAAACCCCAGAGAAGGCGTCTGATTAATTGCACAGTGCTGGAAGTTTGGGGAAATTGTCCTCAGCAGCTTTAGGAATGGTTAACTTTGCATCTACGGGCACAATTCCCAGGAGCAGTTATTCTAGCTATGTTCTTCCTATTTCATCAGTCTACACACCTCAGAGCATAAACAGTAACGCTGAGTTACAATAACTGGTAAATGCCCATTTCCCAGCAAAGCCAGCAGGCTCTCATTCCTGCTTATTTTAAAGCAGGTCAGACTATTTTCTAGCCTAGGAAAACCTACCAGTGACACAGAGCAGAGTTTTCTCTGGGAAGGTGAAGATCTGAGTTTATTGCAAAGCGGTGGTGCAAGAGGCACAGGGTGGAGGAGCATGAAGTGCTGGGGCAGCACTATGATTTCAAACAGCCCCTGAAGCTGCTCCAATTTACTTTGGAGCCTTTCCTAGAACAAGGTTGAAATTTTGCAGACAGAAACACAGAAGTCTCCTGCGTAGGCAGAAGTAAATGAAACAATTCCTCAGTGCAAAATGCTAATCCCACCTCTAAAGAAGTCCAGGTGTTTTGGCTGAGAGCTTAAAGCTTCACTTAAGCAAGGCCAGGTGAGAACCCCATCTCTGTGTGTCATGCTACATTCCCTTTCCTCTGGGTTTGACAGAATCCACCCTGACTGTGGACAATTTCAAAAAAAACAAGCCACCCCCCTGATGTAAGAATAAAAAATGGACAAATTTGAGGTGTAAAAGAGAGAGGTGAGCACTTAGCTTTGAGAGTACTCATTAAAATTCATCTTCCAAATGTCTGCATTGTTTATAGAGGATCACCACAGCCACTCAGCCCCTATAAACCAAAGTGCCAGATGAGAAATTTATAGTACTGCAGCCTTAAAGAATGCCTAATCCTTGTGTCAAGCAGTTTGAGGCTGACATAAAATAAGCATACATTAATGTATTTCATGCTTGCTTCCGCTCCACCCATCCTGATAAACCCAGCAGGTTACTGTTAAGGTTTTTAATGTAAACAGTTTACCTAAGGACTCAGTGGGTAAAAGGGGAGAGAGAGCACTGGAAATTGAGTGATGTTTCTAGGTAACGGCCAGAAATGACAGCCAGGTGCTTCATACATCCAACTCCAGCGCTTCTGATAAGAGATACGTGAGCATCAATAAGCTGGGAATGAAATCATGCTATTCTTTGAGCAGGGATACAAGTCAAATATTATAGGACAGAATTAATTACCATAAGATATATACATATTTTTTTATGCCTGTACATTTACCATCCAGGATGTCTGAAGCAAAGAAAAATACATGGAGTAGAAGAAAACAGGAAGAGAAACACAGGCTGCTGAGTGTGGGTGCTTGAAAGGGCTTTCTAATGCTTAGCATAATACATGCATTATTACAGCATTTCCATAAATCACATGGCAAGATGTTCCATGGCTGTGCATTATTTAGGCACCTCGTCATTCACTTCCTTGATGAATCTTAAGTTGATGGAAATGATTAATATCTGAAAGAGAACAAAGCCAAATCGAATGGGATTTGCCCTCAAATCCACAATTTTTCTCACTGTAGGAAAACACTTGCTGCTTAACTCCTCTGAGCTTTTGTAGGTACCTCAACTTATTTCAGATTTGATAAGAGACATTTGCAAGTAATACCCTCACAAAAGCTGTGTTCCTTCTTCAGCAAGTTCACCATGCCCTCTGTGAATGTAGAAATGACAGACTACACAAATTTCATCACAGTACTACAAGCATAAGATGGCACTGTTTGCTTTACAAATTTAATGAACTCCCCACAGTGCAACTCAGTAAAAGTCACACTCTTGGAGGATAAATCCTGGAGACAACTGAAGGGGACTCTGTTGCCTGTCCAGTTCAGTAGACATCAGGGACTCAGATCTTCACAGTTCTGGAGAAAAAGTATTCACCCACACTAACTTTTAAAGCTTTCTTTCAGCACAGCCAGCGTTTCCATGTTGCAAACTGATCTAGGTGGTTCGTGAAGGAAGTTGTGTCACAACCAAGCTAGAACAACAGGATGAGACCAAAGCTTTCTCTGAATCCTCCGCATACAATGTCTGAAGCTATTCCCTGGGTGACAGAGGGGAGAACAGAAGGGATAGATAAGAGACAGAAATGTCTACTAGTGGGAATCAAGAGCTGGCAGCAGGAAAGCAAGCCGTACATCTCAGTATTGGAATCACACTGTCACGGCATTTCTGGGAGCCAGCCTTCACTATGTGCTGTCTCTGCTTATGTTTTGTAAAAAGAGAACTATTTTGCAGAGTCCAGAAAGACAGGAACCAACTCAGACCATTTGCTAAGAGGAAACAAGAAGTTTATCTGGAGGGATCAAGAAAGATTTGAGAAACCAAGCTTCTTCATCAAGCTACACAAACATATATAAATATAAATACATATATATATATGTATAAATACAAGTATGAGTAGCTTTATAAAAGGTCACATGCCAAGCAGCCACATAAGTACCAAATACTATTCTCAGTATCCTTGAACTTCTAACAGTGCAATTCACCCCAGCATCAGCTGGTAAGTACTTTTGTTTGCTTTCCTGTGTATGTTCCTTTCCAAGAGATGAGACGCTCAATTCTGCTGAAAGCCAGGACTGAAATTGTAATTACAGTGGTGTTCAAATGAAGCAAACTGGGAATCCTTCCAGACTCTCATCTTTAAAACACACAAGTAACGTAGAAAGTCAGATAGGGACTATGAGAACAAGAGGGATATATATTGGGAAAAGGAAGCACATATTTGTTTTCTGCGTAAGTTCTTCTCCCCCTACCAGCAAACAACTTAAAATTTAATTTAGGAAAGTAAATAGACGGTGTTCCATCTTGGAGTTACAGACAAACCTATGGCAATTGATGAGTCCAGAGGAATATCTGCAAGTCTTACTAGCCCAGAAGCCACAAAAACTCTTTCAGTGCTTTAGGACCATTATGGCTCTATTTCACAAGAAACTACAAACTATAGAATACAGCACCTCAGAAAACTAACAGATTAAATTGGTGTTGATGATGGTATCTTTAACACCGGTGACAGCAGAAGGGAACTCCACCTTCTCCCTGGCCTTTGCCTCTCCCCACACTCACCCAACATGGGAATGTCCCTGCCAGGGCTTCTGAGGTGGCCACTTTCAGCAGGAGGATGTGACGTGGATAACCCGGGGAGCAGTAATGTTTTCCAGCAGCCATACACAGAGAACCCACTGATGACACTTCAAGTCCTATGGTACCATTATGGCTTCTCCAAATCACACCCCCACTGCAATTATTGCTCTTGCCCTAGCTCTTAAACAATAGGAAAGCAGCAGCTAGGTCAGACGTGGAATCTGACAGAGCAAGTCGCTTCCCACCTGAAGTCAAATTCCTTTCTGAAGTTTAGATATTGTTTTAATTTGTCTGAAGAGAAGTGTTTGTCTGAGAAGCGCAAGTATAAAATACTTCCCAATTTTGGTTCATAGCGTGTGGCAAAACAACACACCAGCATGGAACACTCCATTTGCCCTTAGGAATATTTTGCACAGTATTATACATAGATTTCTTTAAAGAGTGGAATGCTGAGAACATCTGATACAGTATAAACATTCTTAATGCCAACAGAGTGATCTGTGGCCTACCCAAATAGCCACTTATTCCTTCTCCCTTCAATCCCCCTCTTTTTCACTTGTAAGAAAGGGAAAATTCAGATGTCAAATTGTGTAGTACAGTTTTTACAGATAAATTAAACCTAGGAGTGCAGTTTTCCCATTAATAAGAAGGAATGGGAGTTGCAAGATTGCATTTCAATATTAATAGGTATTTCCTGGAACCTCAACAGCTAGGAAATGCCACGTACAAGGAATCAAGCAATTTAAAAGTGAAGCCGCACACACTGAATTTCACAAACAATGGAAAGGAAAACACTGCTTCTTTTCTAATCCATCACATCTCCCAGCTGATGTAGTAGCATCACAGATTGACAGTATTGTTTATAGCACAGGTAGTTCAACAGACAACATCTCTGGGAATCTGCCAAACATCATTACACAGATCCAAAATTATCATTAAAATGACTAATTAAAACTGGGAAAGTTATTTTTATCCCTCCAGAAATGCTACAAACATCCTGCGCAGACTATAAAGTTCGCTTCCCCCGTAGCCATGAGTGAGTTGTGACTTCAAGGATAAACCTTACGAGGTGGGAAAACAGTCTGAGGAACAGTATGTGCACAGAGCTTAACTCTGCTTTCAGTAAGACAGATCACCCTTTGAGTCACTCTCTTCCTCCGTGCTTTTCTTTATTCAAAGCCTGATGCTCCTACGTGATTTAGTGAAGTTATAAAACAAAATCAAGAAATTTCTCCTCAGTGTTGGCAATACGAGACAGACTTAATGGGAACATCTCCTTGTCCTCCCACTGAAATATTTCCCCCCACTCTTCCTTTGCATCTCACTGATGGGCAAACAGCACGTCATAGCCTTGCTACAGCACATTAATTTCTTTGGGCTGTAGGAGACCATGGATTACACTGCATGTAAAAGTGACAGCTGGATGTGTCCTATTTCCAGTGTGGATTAGTCTGCCCTTTAGGTGATCGTAGCATCTGAGCTCCACAGAAAGACTGCTGTTATTGAAGGGAAAGCTCAGATTCTCCTCTTATCTCCAAAAGGAATTGCTTCATAACTAATTATGAACAGAGTATTTGTTACTGTATGCTAATTAGTGCTCCCTGCTTGTTTTTGCTGTCTTTACCACTAAACGTCCTGCCTTTCATAATCAAAAAACCACTCATACGCAAGAAAGATAAGTAGAAACCCATTTGGAGCATCACCTGCATGAGAGCCTAAAGCCATTGGCACAGGTCATTTTCTGGGTAGCTCTGCATTTTTGGCAGGTGTGCCTGGTTCACCATCCATGCTGGAACACAGCCATTTCTGTGGGAATCATATCTGCTTAAGTTCCACATGCAGCAATATTTGGGACCAGAAATAGAACAGAACAGTTAAATCAGGTTGAAAACCCTGAGTGAGACAGGAGCTAAACTCACCGGAGCAGCAGAACACATGAAGCACGAGTACGGCTCCAAGCACCAACTCACACCCGTTTAAGACTACAGCTAATAAACCCCAGGGCTGCACGCCAGTCAGGAAATATGCTTCTGGTTATGCAAACAACCAGGTTCAGAGAACATGTGCAAGCAGGAATGAGACCAAACAACAGGATCTGGGAACATTCGGGGAAAAAGCCACACTGAACAGGACCCTGGGAAAGAGAGGTGCATTGCCAGCTCACCTGAACCACTGGTACTACAGCACTGCCAAGCTGGCTGAGCACTGAGCAGGAGCTGAAAGCCTCATCTGCAAAGAGAGCAGGGAAATACAAGGAAGCTTGGGAGTTAGGAACAGTCTAAGGGGAAGAAACTTTTATTATTCATAAGAATGTATTGAACATGGTCTGGTGTATTTGCACCACCTACTGTACATATTTGTATATCCCAAGAGCAGCAGGAGAAGAGCTGAGAGTGAGCTCACATGGGGAACAAGCCACTTGTCGTTATCCTCAAAGAAATAATCGCCAGAAAATCTGACTTCAGCATATAAGTTCACTGTCTATTGATTTCAAATTCCTCAGCTCAGAGAAGGCTATGGGCAGCAGCCAGAAGGTTGTTAGAAAGCCCATGGGAGCAGAGGGACGGCAGCCATGAGACAGGAACTGGATACCCAGAACGTTCTCAGGAAGTGGTCTGATTTTCAGGTGGTCCTGGGTGGAGCCAGGACTTGGACTCAATGATCCTTATGGGTTCTTCCAACTTGAGATAGTTCATGATTCTATAGCTGAACATAATCCTTTCAGAAGATATCTCCGATGTGTGACATTCTTTCAAATGCCTAAGGCTCTGGGATCACTGTCATGGTCAGTCTAGCCCTCCAACAGCTACATGCTGTGAAATGAACTTCATGCTAGGGTATGTAATTTGCACATATGGAGTGGAAATTCAGAAGGATTATGACAAGGTCCTGTGTTCATCCTTGGACACAGGTGAATAATCTATACCACCTTGCAAAGAAATCCTGTTCTTCTAGACAAGGAGAGAAACAAAGATTTGTAGATCAGGAGATAAAAACCCATTTGGGGCTGTGCTGTTTCTCTTAAAATTAAATGATTAGTGAGAAAAGGAAAAGTTTAAAATTGGCAACGTGCTTTTTATTTCATCCAACTGCTGTTACCTTCAGGATAAATACATCTCAACTGCAATACTGTCATTTCTAATATAGAAATAGAAGAGCCACAGCCAGAAGCTGCAGCCCATACTGCAGGGGTACAGCACATCTGTACGACTATAGCTCCTGATACCCTTTATTGCAGAATAAACACAGAACAGCGAGCTGAATCTGTCTTGTTCCACAAGAACTGTTTTATTAAGTTGTGCTATATTATTTCCTCTTTAAGCCAATAAATTACCCCACATTAACCTACTTGCAAGGAATGCAGAAAAGTAGATGCTATAAAGTTCACATACCCCTTGATATCTTGCCCTGCTTTCCTATATGGCCACATTCCTTTGTGCAAATGCTCTGCCCGTGATGCTCTCCTTCCAGAGCCTCACTTCTCACTTGATTATTGCTTAGCAGTCTGCTCCTCCTGTAACTACCTTGTTCACTTTTTAGGCAAGAAACATTCAAATACTGAGAGTCCCATTTGATTTACGAATCCAAAGCTCTTCAAATAAAGAAACCCAGCTCCCTGTCTCTAGATAAATCCTCTGCTACAAGAAAGCAATCCTTCACCTCCACGCTTTGGTTCCTTATCTGTATTTAAATTGTCCTTTTACTGCTTTTTCTTTAAGCTTCAGGGTTCAGAGGTTTGGTTATGGGATTGTTTCACTCTAGCATGCAGTCATACAGGAGCCTGAAGCCTTAAGTAAAATTATGACCGAACAGACTGAAAGAAAACTCTCAAAGCAGAGCGTCATCCTCAGCAGGAAAAGGATTGGGAACAGTCACAGGCTCACACCTCTTCCACTGCTCCTGTAACCGGGGTAACCTAACTGGGTTTTGCTGCCACTACGTGGCCGTTGAGAGCAACGATGTGCGAGCAAAACAGCAAAAGCATTAGAACTCCTTAGCTACGATCACATCCTCACCTCCACCAGCCCTACGGGACACTGTCATATATTTATTTTTATTGTAAAGCCTGGAAGAATTTACAGCATCCTTATAGTGCAGTGTAACACGCTGGATGCACACACATCCCTATAGCTAGGTAGATACAGATTGCCTTTAAAATGGAACAAGAAAAGCTTGATCTTAGAGGACTCTTGTCCCAAAAGATGGTAGCAGTTTGTCATTCTCCCTGAAAGGTAAAGCTTACTGTTAACAGGCAGCTCCAGCTAAACACTGCTTTGCATTAAAGCCAGTTTTAGAAAGAATTTGGAAGAATTAATGATCTGCAGAGAGCTCCTAAGTCTTCAATCAGCAGTACTGTGCACAGCCTCCTGCTGAGGCACAGCACCAAACCTTCAGAACTAACGTGCCTGAAACATTACAGAAACCCAAATTCTTCATTATTACTTTCAGAGTTAAATATTGGCTCAAACTCAAAAGGCAAGCAGTGCATCAATTACTGCGGTGTTTTTACACTGCATATTTTGGAGGAAAAGCACTGGGGGTTACTTTGCAGAAAGCCAACACCTGCAGTTCGGCTGTGAACTTGCTCAGATGCTTTCATCCTACAAGAAAGATGCCAGAATACTTCAGATTCCTGTTTCCAGTAAGAGCTCTCATGCTTTAAGCAAGGAGACACTCACATTCAATCAGGGGGTGGCAATATGTTCTGTGGGCAGACATCTGCTTCACATCAATAAAATATACATCCCATTCATTACGGGCTGTGATCTCTACTCTTTGCTGATAAACATTTTACATTCAGATGCACTCCTTTCACAAACATGAAAGCAATTAACAATTTTCCCTGCCACAAAATCAAGTGTTGGAACACAGAAAAAAAAACAGGTTTGTTACACAGGGGCAAGATGGAAAATACCTTTCAACTTCAGCCACTCATTGGCTAACAAGTGGAAAGTATCTTTTTCTTCCTCTCTACTCCAGCATTATGCTTCTACTTTGGAATTATCTATGCCAGTAATAGTCTGAAGATGGAGCATTTCTTTAAATTCTGCTTCCAGTTACGAGCAAGAGCCATCAGGAAGATCCATCCAGCGGGATTGCTGGACTTGTTTGATAACACTAAATGACCTCATGGATGCCCATAGACATCTCCTTTCCTTTCAAGTCCACGTGAAAAGGAAGGCATAAGGGCTGAAAAATTGGAGCCTGAATGTAACAGGAAAACAGACTAGGAAGCTTGATTACATTTTCCATCGAGTTACCCTGCTTTATTGCATTGCAGCCCTCGAAAATTCGATTAGCAAGTTCTCCTCTTCATTCATCCTTCAGACAACTGGATTTCCAACCTCTGATCCACATCTGCAAACATGCTAATACAGATCCCAGCCACGTCTTGCCACTACCCATTCCTGACATACTCAAATTTAGGTGTCAGGAACTCCAAACTTAATTTGTAGTTAACTGTTTCAAGTTCCCTAAAGGCAGAACTGAAGGGAGGCCAGGGCAAATCCAGACCCAAGTCAAAGTGCAGAGCGTGAATTGTAACAGATGACAAGTCTTTTTTATTTAGTAGTTATTTTGGGTTTTTTTGTTTGTTTTTTGTTTTGTTGTTGTTTTTCAGGTGAAAGATTCTCTTAATTCTGGGAGATTAAAAGAAAAGAATTCAGTGAGCTTTTCCTTTGACAGAGACCCTGCTCATCAGAATGGTGCAATACACAACAAGCACAGCCATGACAAGTAGAGCTTACAAGCAGTGAGTCTTGCCTGCTTGGACTCTGAGGAAGCACCAGAGATCATTTCTCCTGCAGTATCCATCATTCCACAACAGATGCTGTGCTGGAGACAGCAGTCCTAGCATGGGATATACAGCAGCTCTATCAAGAGTGCCAATAGCAGCAAAGCCAACAAACGTGTACAGCTGATGCTGCTGTCCCAGGGCAGTTTTCCTTACCACAAGCTACTGCTGAGAGACAAGAACAGGAGGAGTTTCCCATATCCTTCTGTCTCTTGAATATTCACTTGGAATTTCCGTCAGCCCATTTTCAGGGAACAAAGATTTCCTTTTTCTGCGACTGATTTTTCCCAAAGCTTCCTATCAGTATCCTTACAGCCTTACCCATACCCAGTTCTACTGATGCTACTATCACACCTGAAAAACCTGTGCCTTTGAAACCACATGGCTACAAAACCAACACAGCTGCAGCTCCTTTTGCATCCAGATCTGCTCCCATGGAGCATTACACCATGCAGAGAGGTGTGGAAAGCCCTCGGGCACTCAACTAAAGCCCAGCCCCAGCAGGGATCACAGAATGGTTTTACAGGTGCTTGGCCGCAGGGAGCATTTGGTTTGCAAAGCTCAAGAAAGCAGCAAGGGAGGTCGGTTTGGGGTTACACCACCTGCAAAGACACGGGGAGGTGCACCTTACGGGAGAGGGAGGCTGAAGGGCTTAGGATGCATGTGTGAGGTGCGTGCCAGCAGATGGCACCGGGAAACCATAAATCCATCTGCAGGACGCAGGAACACGGCTAGTCCCTCTGCCTCCCTTCCCTCATCCGGACAGCACAGCCTCAGATGCAACACACGGATAAGCACAATTAACGCATTAACCCGTGCACGACGTTTTCTGCTGCAGCTTGGAAACATTTCGGTTCCATTTATCAACATCCCAGCCCTGCGGTGGGAAGGATGCTCATGGCTTCCTGCAGACAGGGCAAAAAAGAAGTGGGATTGGATGCATTGTCCATTGACACATAGGAAAAGTAGCATTTGTTCTTTCCATACAGCTCCTCAGTAAGCTCAGCACTCACACACGATGTGAATTCTGGCCGCCACATATCTGCACGGATGTGGAGGAACTGAGAAGTTTGTAAATGTTGTAGTTGAGCTCTTGTCCAAGTCCTTTTACTTGCACTGCATTTAGACACTCCTTTGTGACATTCCTCTCCAATTCACTTGAGTTTCAGCTCACAGTTCCATGAGCTCAGAAAAAAACAACACCGGTTACTGACAAAAGTTGGGAGGGAACCACTTTGCTAACTATGAGCAATATTTTGCTCCCAGCTGCTGTCCCACAGCATAGTTTGACCAGCAAAGTCCCAAAAAGCTGCTCTCAGCAGCTGCTTCAGGCTGGGGTATGGGAAAATACTGCCTTGGTGACAGCAAAGGGCAACACAGAACAGCTGCAATTGCAGGGCCAAGCCTCATCCAAATCAAGCTGTATTCACAATATCACTGGATTTCTCAGGGTCCTACTAATTCCACTGTTCCACAGTTTTCACCTCCAAATGTTATGAAATCTTTCCTTTACATTGCTATTTTCCTTCCACAGATTACTCTGAGAGCTTCCAGCTTTAAAGGACAGCAATATTTACATTTGCTGCTGCATACCTCCTTCCAGAGCCATGTCTTGGGGCTTTTAGGAGTATGCCTGAGCAAACAACACTCTTTTATATAGACTTAAAGAAGAGGTAACTCGAGTAAACACTGTGACTTAAAGCCTTGAAAGCTAATATTTAGCAAGCTCTCGCATTCATAGCTTTGGAAAGGTTTGCCTCTGGAAATAAAGTAAAGAATATCTTCTTGGGGAAAAAAAAAAAAAAAAAAAGACAGTAGCAAATCCACACCCAGCGCTAACACTGGCATTCCTGACTCTGTGTTATGCTGGGAACAGCCATATCCAAATGCTGACTTTATAGAGCCGGGTTTACAGATGCAGGCCCCCAGGACAAGACATTCCAAGGGCTGACTTTTACCTCCTGAACTGTAGGGACACGTTGTCCCACGGCTGGCAGAAAAGCCGAGTCTCAGCACAGCAAATACAGGAGGGTTAAAGGCAGCCAGGGACTCAAAAGAAAACAGAGCACTCGATGTGACAGCAAAGTAGCTGCAAATGTACCATGGGACATACAGGGAGCTCCCCTCCCAGCACTCTTACTCCTAGTGTCACACCATAGGTCCTAAACTGCTTTAGTAGACTATGAATGGCTGCACTTGTAAATTGACCCTGCACTTGTTGCACCATGAATTGCACTATGGATTCTTTACGTGACGGCCCACTATTGCAACAGAGCTTTTGATCCTGTACGTTAGGAGGGAGAAATCACAGGAATTAAGTCCTGGCACCTAAGCAATACTCAAACAGCGCCTTCTCTTCCAGTCGTTCTTTACCAGTAGCTCACAAAGTAATTCAAGCAGCAGTAGCAACACCCCACTTCCCAAATGTGAAAACTAAGGCACAGGGAAAGGGCTGAGCTGCGCCCAGCCTAGAGCAGATTTTCCCAGCTGTTGTTGGGTGCATCTTCTACTAAGGAACAAAACACAGCTGACTCTTCTGCCTCTGCTCCCAAGCTCCTCCACAGAGAAATAGAACAGAAAGACAGTTTTCCCACAAGGATCCCAGAAGTAACACAGTAACCAATTCTCTCAGGACATCTAACTCAATGTACAAACCAAAGGGTCATCATTTGCAACTGAGTTGCACTCAGCCCTGTAGAGCTCTCCAGAATAAACCCACACCACTGGGGTGCTGGAGAGGACATTTAGCGGAATCTCCTTTGAACTTCAGTGGATTTTGGATTATTTTCCAGTTTTCCCAGCATCCATACAGGAATCGCTTCTGTTTGGGCAAGTGGTCCAGATCCACAGCAAATGACCCTCCCACAGGGATGCTGCCTGCAGGTTACCATGGTCAAGAGCTTGGAGCACGCTCTTGAGGTCTACATCAGAGCAACACAAACAATTGCAATGCCCAATCTCCAGCAGGCTCTCCAGGGAACTTCACAGATGTTTTGGAAGCTGTTTTGCAGCAATAGCTTCATTAGGAGAACTCAGCAGGAATTCTATGCTCACATCTCCAGACAAATGATTCCTTCCACATTATAGCAATGATCATTATTAATTACTCATTGATTGTGTGACAGGAAGAGATGAAGAACTGATCATACTGAGGCATTGCTAAAAAAAAAAAAAAAAAAAAAAAAAAGCAACTATGTGTAGACAACTTAACACTCACTTTCATTTTGGTATGCCAGTAGATCTGAGGAATGTGAAGAGTTGACCAACACTACAAGCAGACCCACACCACCATTTCCATTCACATAATGGTAGAAAATTGTGTTCTCAAGCAAAGATTTACTTGACATGCAACAAGTTCTAGCAGCAATGAGAAAAATCTCTGTGCATGCCGGTATTTGGATAAGCACAAAGAGCTGCTGGCACCTCTCCAACCCAAATTGCTCCCTCCTTTGATGTTGGATTCCATCTACCTTGTGTAACGGCCCACTGGTTTGGTTGTCAGCAAGAACCAGACCCGAGGCACATACCTGTGGAGGTAGATGAGTAATCCAATTAAATGGAAGTAAAAATAAAAAGATGCTTCTTGCATTTCTGGACATAAGAGGGGAAGAGGCATGATCAAATGAATATGTACTGAAAATGTTATTTCAATATTCTAGTTTGGGAAACTTGCCACAGATGATCATGGAAATTATTTTACTGGTATAATTAATCTCTCTATCAGCTTATCTCCACATGGGTAACTGGTATCACTGCTTTGATTTCACAGAAAATCAAAGACACATGGAATATGTTCTCCAAATACCTTCTTCCTTCCAGGCCAGTAGCAGATTCTGGAACAAAGCACAGCTCCAGTAATATCTGTGTGTTTAGATCATACTGGGCTCACCTTCTGATCCACTTTGAGGCTTGTGTTCAGACAAGCTCAACAGAAGCTGCTAAATAAGCCTAGAAGAGTTTCTGAATTACTTCATTTATTCACACCTGTTTTGGCACAACTGCTATTTGCCACTCAGTATCCCTTTTTCTCCAGCACCCCTTCTATAAATATTGCAAAGCTGCCCACACAGCACCCGTTCCATGGTGAACAGGGTTTTCTTAGGTGGCCCCACTGCTTTGCTACAGGAGAACAGCCTCACAGCAAAGCTCCAACAAAATCCAGGCAACTCATTTGGCTCTTCACCTCCTCAAACAATTGGTATTCAGAGCACTGCTAAAAGCCTCTTCTCAAGATGCCCTCCTCAAAAGGCTTTTTCTCTTTAGCACTGATCACTCATAAGGGTGGACAGACAAAAGCAGAGTCCTTGGGTTAGCTGCAAGGTTCCCTCCAGGAACACAGCACCTGGATATCAAAGATAAATGCACACTGTACAATATCATGGTGCAGAGGGACGAGCAACAGCCCATACACTCCCATCATGAGTTCAATAGATGCGAAGAACAGCAGCTGTTCAGCTCTTAAAGAACATACACAAGAACAGTACAAAGACATCTTTCTCCTATTTTCCCCTTTAAGAGCAGGGTTTCATTGGTATACTTGCATTTTTGCCTGCCCAGCCCTCCGACAACTTGAAATCTGATTTCCTTCTCCTGGAACAGGAGTCTTAGACAGGGTTTAAGAACACCTTGAACACCAGAACAAGATGCATTTCTTAGAAGGGGTCCAGACGAAGTGCTAATGCAAAATGCTAGTAGCACCAAAAATACCATAACAGCCCTTTACTTGCTATATTTTCCTGAAGAATTTGTAGGGCAGTGGGAAATGTGTGCCCTAATAGAACATACAACTTCCTTGCCCCTTTGAAGACAACAGAATTTCAATAAGCTGCTATTTCATCACTCATCTCAGTGACTTCCCTCTCAGCCTTCTCACCTACTCCCACGTCAGCACTCACCTACACCACTGTTCAACAGATGGAATTTCTTCCACCTGCCATGAAGGACACTCCACCTTCCCAGAACCTGACAATTCATGCACTGAACAAGACAACAAAGCTGCTGTGTATCTGTAGGCTTGATGCTCCAGTAAGAATTATCATCTTGATTCCACCAGTGGAACCCATAACCATCACTGTGAATGGTAACCTTTATCAATTCACTCCAATGGATGTGAAGTTAAGCAGCAAACACAGCCACCTGCTAACAAACGGAGGTCACCCAAGCTCTGAGCTGCACCTGCAAGTCATGTTTTCACTTGGACATTGGGGCCCACACTGAGATATCTCCCAGAAACACACATTGGATTCTAACAGCATTTCTACCGAAAAAAAGATTGTAACTGATTAATCAATCAGCCCAGGCAGCAATCCTGCTATTTCTGTTCAGCACACAGTGAGCCCTATGGGCAGCTCTAAGCTCATGCTTCGGACAAAATATTTCCAGGACATCTATCACAGGTTCTTCAAACTGTCCCAAAAAACAGGTTTGAGTTTGTGCTTCCCAGCTAACCCCTAGGCCCTGAGAAGGAGTGAGTTTTGGTTTGGAATTCTTTGTCTGACCCAAATAGCTATTTTGTGCAACCTGTTCTGAGGATATTGCTTATTAAATAATTTGTTTAAAGAGATGAGGCACGATCTTCCTTTGTGTTTAAAGGGTTCAAGTGCACTCTAACCTCAAGTTCTTTCTGTGGCTACAACCAGCAAGTGCAAGTAGCTGAGATGTGCTGGAAGACAGCAGATTGCTGCTCAGTAAACACATTACTCACCTCTCAGCAACCACACACCCAGCTCTTCCCTTCAGCTTCCAAGCAGTAAGCAACAGCACATAAAACAACTGAATAATCCTTCTATTAATTGTCCATGTCCCACATTTCAAATTTCCCATCACATTTCGTTCCTTTGCCAACAGAGTTCAAACACTCTCTAATTACCTACTGTCTTTCATAGCAAATGCCCACAAACGTGACAAAATCAGGAGCAAAGGAGCCAAAAGCCTCACAATGGAGAGAACTGCAATCATAAGACCCAGGACGTGGGAGACAGCTTTAGGAAATATCTGTTGATTTTTTCTTATTTTATTGTTATCAAATCCATTGGGGATGCTGTACAAAACTAAGAAAAGAATGAATTGGAAGCGTGGTGATTCCTGAGGTCTCTTCCAACCCAAGCTATTCTATGACTCTATTCTATGATTAATAGGGGAGACGTATCTTCCCCTTCCATCCTTCTGAAATCTTCCATATCAGAAGACAGAGAGATTAAATCTGCATGAGAGTTTCACACCACCAGGATAATAATGTAATACTCATATGCAAAAAAAAAAAAAAATTGTTTCACTCAAAGTCCTTTTCTAGAAACTGGTCAGAATTTGACACAATCATTTATCTTTCGCTGATGCACATTTGTAGATGCTTGCCTGAATGCTGACATGGGTCTGCTAAGGGATGCTCTCACCTTCACGCATCAGGAGAAGGAGCAGCAGCTGCAAAGTATCCTTCTGGGAGCAGGTAAAGGCTGCCCCTAAAGGGCTCACTGATGAACCTAGCCAGCACCACCACTGCCACCCTTGGGACTTCAGAGTCAGGCTCTGAGCCAAGAAATGTGATGAAGACAAGAGCAGCCAAGGCCAGGGATCCTCCTTCAGCTGAGGCCAATATGGTGCCTTCATTCATTTTCCCTACACAGCCTGAAGAACAAACATCACTGCAAATCCATGTGGAAAGAGAAAGCAAAGCCAGAATTACCTTTCCCAACAGCTCTGCCAATGAACAGGAGCCTGGCCCAGCTCTTGTAGCACAACAGTCCAACTGCTCCTAGCCCAGAGAGCTCCATCTGAAGACACAGCAACGGGCTCCATCTCTGCTGGCAGAGCAGCTGATGTCTTTGTCATGAATAAGCAGACAGCCCTTTTTATCTGCAGGTGCCAGCCTTGCCCTCACATTCACCAAACTCAGATTTTTGTTCTAGTTTAATCAACACAACCCATTGCCAGCAGCACTTCCTTTCATCCCATTTTATGGCTCACATGTGCAGCACTGTCTTGTGCAAATTATGATGGCACAAACACCACCTGCCACTGGTTTGTGACTTTTTAATCTGCCTTCTGTGTGCTCAGGTAATCCCTGCTGCCATTTTCCAGGCATTTTATGGAAAACCCACAATTCTCAGCTCTTTTAATCAAAGTCCCAGCAGTTTTGAGGAATCTAAGTTTGATTTAAAGTGAGTAACATGAGTGACCCTGTGCCAAAGCCAAGAGCACCTGGAGAGAAACAAGAGGCCAAAGGAAGAGACAGGAAGAATGAATAGTGTTGCTAAGAGGATATATGATGCAGCCGAGTCATGGGGAAAAATAAAAAGCACAGAAATGCAGCTTCAACATAGTCTCCATATCCCCAGTAAGCTTTCAAGCACTGAAGAGTGCACATTTGCTTCTTAAGAACACAGGAGTCTAGTAACACAATTCTTACAAGCACGGCTCCTCTACTGAGGTTGGAATAGCATCACATTGGTGAAGGCCTCAGGATCAGGCCTTACATTTACCCAAGAAAAAGAAATACTTGAAAATTCAGATGATTAAATGCAGACTGCTGCTCACTTTACCTCTGTGGTCTCCAATAAGTACCATAAATCCTGGTTTCACTTCGAGACCAATTGTCACATTATAACCCTGCTACATAGGCATACACACATTCCTTGCTATAAAGAGAAGGCAAGAAATCCATGCCAGATTAGAACATATGGAATCTCTGCTTATGGATAAGTCATTTTTAAAGCCTCTCTCTCCATGAGTCATATGTGAATCACCAAAAGTGTCCTGTCAACAATAGTTTATTTACATACAGAACCAATTAGTATTATGATGGCAGCCTGGAGAAGCAGGATTATAGTGAGGAGACATAAATGCAGTGATGCCATTTTAGGAAAGCTGGGGGACAGAGGTTTGCAGACCTCCTGCCCAGAAGATATGAATCGGCCACCTCCCCAGATTGCCAAAATGAAACTCGTTTTGATTCATCTTCCACCACTAAAAGGATTACTCCTAAATTAAAAGCCTGAATCCTCATTTGTATCAGTTTAGTTTCTCAGTACTCCATACCCATTTGTGATTTCGAAAAGTTTTAAACGCCCCAAAACATTTGCATTCCTTATTTGAAGATTATTTCAAGTCAGCAACTAAATTTGAGACCAAATTAAATTTACACAGCCTCTTTAAACTACTCAGCTCAGTACATACAGCTTCTCTGGGACTTGCACGGACCTTTCATCATTAATAAGTGGAACAAGATAATTACATGCTCCAGTAGCTCATCGGGGTCTAGAAGTTATCACCACATAACCTGCTTCGTAATGGAAGAAATCATCTCTGCTAGAGCTGGGAGCATAATTCAAAGACATTTCCATAAATATATAAACACTGTGAAATGAATTTATGTGACGTGGAGGCATTTCATTTTCGGAGCTCCTAATGTGTTTGCTCATTAGTGTGTCAGGAATATTCGCTTTGATTTGCTCCATTTAGCTCGGGAGGGTGTTCGACAGCAAAACAGTTAAAACTGTTCCATCAGAGCTCGTGAAATAAGGGCATCTCAGATCAGCAGTGCTAAGAGAGCTCTGCTCAGCCCTTACACAGGACCAGACTCCGCTGTGGCTGCTGCAGGGGATGCCCGGCACTGCGCATCCTCACAAGGACTCCGACCTCTTGCAATTTTAATCAACGCTTGCAGGCAGATAGATTTCTTGAAATTTTCTCCTGCCACACGAGCTTCCTACAGCCCCGCTCTCACTCCGAGGTTCCCCTTTAGAGGGCACTGCGTTCACAGCATCGCCTCTCGGGGCGGGGCCGGAGAGCAGGCAGAGCATCGAACGGAAAGAACACGCCGAGCCCTTTCGGAGGGACAGAGCCCCATAGGGGACCCACGGGAACCCCCCACTCTGCAGGTGGCAGCGAGACAGCGAGGCCCAAACACCGCTCATAGACTCATTCACGTTGGAAAAGACCCTAAGATCACCCAGTCCAGCCATCAACCCATCCCACCATGTCCACCGACCACATCTATTCTTTTCTTGGACAGCAACTCCAACACTACCCATTGCCACCCGCATCCCTGCACACCCAGCCGTGGGGCACCCTGGTTTTAGGAAAATACAGATATTTTTGCAATCTGAAGCACTTTCTGGCTTCTGTTCACTGCAGCTGTATGCGGTCTGGACTGTGTTTTCCAACAATTTCATGCTGCATTGGCACACTGCAACCACCACTCTTACATTCATGACAGGTCACTCAGGTCACTATGGGATACAAAAACCTCCCCCATCCTTCATCTCTGCCCCACCATCCTTCACTTATGATGAGCAGGGATGCAAGAGGTCCCTCAGTGGCTGGCTGCTGTCATGTAGAAGCAGACTGACTTGCTAATAGGCAGAATTTACTTCTCCCCATCTGACCTGAGCTACCCTGAACTTCAGCATGTTCCTAAAACTTCCCTTTGTCCAAGAGATTTCCAGCTTCTGACCAGTTTTTAACAGTCAACAGCAGCTGAGCAGTAAAAAGATTTGAAACTGGAGAGGTTACGTAGCTCAGGAGGCAAAGAACAAAGTTCTACCCTTTTGAGAGAGCGAATTTGGCAGAAGTGAAGGGACACAACCACTAACAGGAGCCTGTCACCAGACACAGCAGAAACACATTGCTCTTTTCCCAGGGCACGTGTCCTAGGCTGGATGCATGAGAAGTCCATTCAGGGAAAAGCAAACCCTGGCAGCCCTTGCTCACCAGCTTTGAAATTTGGAGAGCAATCCTGCCGCTGGTGGGGAAAAAAAAAAAAATAGAAACAAACCCTGGGAACCTCAAGAAGAGCTTTGTATTTCCTACACAAAGCCTGCCAGGTCAGATAAGCATTTCCACACCTGTAACAGAAGCAGTCAGAGGATGCTGAGGTCCTTCCTCCCCACATCTGCATCATCACTGTCTGCCTCATTACCTCCCTGAAGAGCTATTTCAATCTCCACCTTCCACTTCACCACATCTTCAGAGGGCAACTTTTTCTCCTTTTTGGCATTTCAATCTCTAAATATTCAATAAGCACTGTTTTATTTTGTCATGATAGGGGCAGCTGGGATATTCCTCAACCACTACAGCACATGCACTCAATACACAAGAGGCTCTCAGTGAGTCAAGTTTCACTCCCAGCCTTGGGTTTTCTGTGTGAACCATTCATTTTGCTGAGTTGGCGTTTATACACACCTCCAACTCTCCCCCCCCCCACACACACACCCCTTTTCATCATGCGAAACCTGAGGCAAATAGGAGCTTGAAGTCATAACTTCTTTTTCTCTGCCCAGAAGGCTGAACTCACTGCTACTTCCACGTGGCCACCCAAATCCCACAGCACGCTGCTCGAACCTCGCTTTGCTGGTGCTGATTCCCACATTCCTCACTCCCAGCCCACTGCTATTCTTTGGCATCTAACCTTACAGGGATGAACCCACACAAAGCAAAGCCCAAACAAGCGCACACTCATTTTTCTCCACAAATCCAAGCGCAGTAGGGCCTCCCCTTCCTGCCTTCTCTCACTATCGTCCAGCTGTGCCCATAAACCACAGCCTGCTGAACCAATGCAGAGTGGAAGGCAGCTATTAAATCTGCTCCCTGGAGCTTTAACACTTGCAGCAATTTGTAGGGGAATTATTCTCCCTGCTCAGTTTGCAGCCTGCCTCCAGCCCTATGCAAAGGGGATGGTTCACGGAGCAGGGCTCAGCCTCCTCTCCAAGAGCAGAGTTGATGTTAGAAAATCTGCAGGGGTTGCCAGCTGTCTGGCCAATGATTCCAGGCAGCACTGCTTGTTTACGGTATGGCTGGGCTATGCAAGTCCAAATTGGGCACTTATTTCATATATCCACCGCAGTCAGGAATGTTTGAAGGTGCACAGGGCTTTTAGAGACGAGGAAACAGCAAAATGTACCGCAAGCCTGGAGCTTTCTAAATATTTGCATTTTCCTTTATTTATTTTTCTTTTATTATTCCCTCACCTCTTTTTTAGAAGCCAGAAACCAAGTTGTATTTGTACACTGCATTCTCTTTGTCTCACAGGAGAAACACACTGATTTGTTTTTCAGCAATAGACTCCAAAAACTACCTTCCTTCCTTCTTTCTTCCTATAAGTGCCCTCAAACACTTCCCTGGTGAGCGCTAGAAAAGAAAGAAGAGGACCTCTGTGTGGTGCCCCAGCCCTCATCCATTGCCAGCACTGCACCAGAGGAAAAGCAGGCCATGAATTGCCAGCAACGGGGATGAACTACCAGGATTCTCAGCAGAGCATCCAGCTCTTCTGCAGCTCTGGGCGCTCAAAATTGTTGCTCCTCAGCTTTCAGATCTTTATACCAAGTATCCCAGCAGCACTCAGAAAATTACAGCCAGTTAAAGAACAGCTACAAAGAAACCTGTATAGGGAATCTCAAAAACACAAATAAATACAGACCAAGCCTCAACCCAAGGACTACAGAGCAGCTTCACCACAGCTACAGAGGACAGACACAAAGCTCAATGCTCTGAACTACTCACCCCAGAAGCTGAGCTGCCCTCAGCTCAGGAGTTCTGCAGTCTTCCCTCTAGGCAAACCCAAACTCTGGCTTACCACAACCTTTATGGCCTAATCAGTCTGGCTAATTATGCCTCAGCTGCTTGATTGCAGATTGATTGGTGCTCTTTAACTCTTTCCAGCCCAGTGGCATGGGGGATATCTTCATACTTTTACCCATGGGGTAAATGGGCAGATCTGAGCATTCTCACTCAATTGGGATCATGTGTCACTCCCTGTGCATTAGCAAAATGCTCTGATTGTTTCATGAATATCACTTCCATCTTGGCCAATCAAGCTGCAGCCTGTATGCATTCACATCATTCCTAATCGTGCGCCAAGGCAGCAGAGACATCTCTGCAGGCTTCCTTCACAGTGCATAGGAATCACCGTGGCTCTGCCTTCTCACTTAAACATATCCACAATCTAACAATGAACTCCATAAAGGGTAAAGGTACAGAGGCTCCCACTATTCCTGCACTAGCCACTTCCAGACATTGCTGGCCAGCTACCTGATGTTCCCATTTAACCTCCCTCAAGGAACTCAAAGGGAAGATGACTGACAGGGTGGAAAAAAAAAAACACAAAAACATGAAAATATGCCTTTCAAATTTTGTATATTATTGGTGAGATCTGTTATGGATCAGAGTTATCATTCCCTTTTTTTTAAACTCTGGATGCTGTGGCTCTTGTCCCACACACCTGGGGGAAGGGCAGGGAATGGAGCCTCCTCAGGAGGAAAATTGTAGGAAATATTGAGAATGCAATATACTGTAAATAGTAGATACTTTAGAAGAAAGAAGTGATGGTAAATAAAAATTCCAGGTTCTTGTCAGCAAGAACATTTCCAAAGAACCCATGTTCATACTTTTCTCCTTGTTTTCTCTAGCCAACATGTTTTTTGGGTTTTTTCATTTCATTTCCTCCTCCATCTCTCTTTCTGCCTTCCCTCTTGCCTCCATTTCTTGCTTATAACAAATTGCCTCTGTAGTAGATTGTGAGACCTCTTTCAAACACTTGACCCTGATAGCTAGTATCACATATCAGTGTAACAATTAGTATGCTTCATCCTGGAAGTTCTGCTCTGAAATGAAGGGGTTAACACATTGCTTGTCCTGCTTTTTAATAATGCATCCCCAGCTTTATTTTTCAGTGAGAAGCAATAGATTTCCACACGCCTGCTGGAGAAAGAAGAGCAGCTCTCTGGATTGAGTCAACGTTTGCACCGATATTCGTTTCCCCTCCATTCACTGCACTGACCAATAGCTGCAAAATTCAGCCCTTCTGTCAAAAAGTAGCTGTGTTTCTTATGGATTTTTTGATGTGTGCTAATTATTCCCAACCCTCAGTCTCCCTGGTGGGTTTCTGTAGAGCTCCCAGTTTGTGTAACACCCCATAAGGAATGGGTTTCCTCTCAGCCCAGCTTCCCGTCAGCATTTCCAGTGCCAGACCACCTCAACACCCCTACACCTGCTTCATCCCAGAGCCAGTGAGAGGGAAATCATGGCTGCGGCTTTGGGCATGGCAGAGAAAGACATGCCATGTACTAATAGGCTCAGCTCCTCAAGCTTTAGTTTTGACAGAAACACCTCTTGCAACGAAAAACAGAAATAAATAAAACCAGGAAACACGCTGAGTCATCCAAAATGTTGCAGACAGCAGTTTGGCCCTTGCTGAAATGAGGTGCTCATTTCTCTGCGTAGTTTTCATTCTTTCCTACAGGTTGCCTTAACCTTGGCCGCAGATGGAAGAAATTTCTCTCCTTTGCTGCAGTTCCTCTTCTGTCAGAGAAGTGGCATAAAGCAGTGAGCACTCTGTGTTACAGCAGTGACAATAAATGGAGAAGACATTTATAGCAGACCTGGTTGAATAGATGAGGCTACCTATTACAAGCTTTGCTCTACCCACAAAATACTGTTTCGCGCTGGCACTTTGATGTTTTCCTTTCTTGTCCCAAAGAAAGGGCTGAGACACCTACTGAAATGATGGAATATACAACTCCCAGCACAACTGCAGCAAGGACACATATTTCCAGAGTGGCTCTTGTCAAAAAAGCAATAAATTTATATATTGCAATAAATAACAACAATGCATATTTTGTTTTAAGAAACATGCTATTTTCTTTGCAATGAAAACAACCACAAGCACCAGGATCCGCTTTGCTTTCTCCCATTTTGAATCACGAAGGTTGGAAAGACCTCTAAGCTCACCCAGTCCAACCCCAACCCACCCCCACCATGCCCACTTACCATGTCCCTCAGTGCCACATCTCCAATGCCTCCTCAGCTTTTGTTTTCTCTTTTACTTTCTGTTGAGAAAACGAAGTGCGCGCATGCAAGGGACCCTGGTGAAAAGCAAAAAGGAAAATATAGATTGAGGAAACTTTTAAAATTACAGCTGAGATAGCCGTTTTTCCAAAGATTGATTTTGATTTTCACTGGGCTTTTCAATGAAATACCAAAATATATAGGGAAAGAAAGTTAATAATATTTGGACTATAATAGAATATTGACCTATTTTTCCTCTGAGAGAGGAATAAATCTAGCACGTGGTTCATCCTGCTACAGCCAGTTCCTTTCCCTGCACTTTCTATTAGTTGGGAAAAAGTGGCCACCATTATTATCATCCTCCTCCACGTTATTACTGTACTTAGAAATTTTAATCATAGTTATATCACATGCCAGAGAGAGCTGTGAACTGCACTGTTTCTCACCAAATATACTGGAGGTGTAAATTAGACAAAGCTATGAATCAGGTCTCTTTTGTCCGTGTGCTTCCATGCTCTTTTCAGGCTTTTGTTGTTGTTATTATTTAGAGAAAAATCAACAGTGAAAGTGAGAGACCCTTTCCAACCAAGAATAATCTCCGAAATGAAATATCTTATGGGAATATCTTTTGCATTCATCCTAAAGGATATTGGAGCTGCTGCAGGACTCTGGACCTGAGGTGTGCAGAGCGAGCTGCAGGCTGTGAGATACAAGCATCCAATTGAGATAAACTGATTCGTTTATCAACAAACACCTCTGTTAATTGTTTTCTGTGATATAAAGGTAATGGATGTATTAGCAAACTCCAGGTGGAATAAAGGAGGAGATAAGCCCCTCCTGTTGATAATGGTTTAATTTATCCACTCAGAGAATACAAAGAGTCGACATGTAATTTAAATACTTAGGACAAAAGACAAATTAGGAAAGTATGTAAATGAGGGAAAGAAAGAAACTACAGAGGTGAAAATGGAAGCAGACTGGTGGCAGGGAGTCATGCTATGCTGCTGCTTGTAAAGAGCTGGAATCAGAAATTATTCTCCTTAACCACCATATTAAATTAGGAGCTGCTTCTGTGCTGCAGATGGGTGTCTGACTACGAGGCGGCCACTGACAAACGTCCAGAAAGGAAGATGTCTGCCTTTCACTTGGGCAGAACAGCTCTTGTTGCCTGATGAATAGTGCTTAATGTAGTTATGGTTAAGGTATATGAGTGTCTGCAGCTGAAGGACATTGTGGATTGACCAGGGCTTGGATGAGCCCCTATGTACACAGCCTTGCAATCCTCGATACACGTTCTGGTCAACAGGGCTTCAAAGTTGCACCAAAAATGTTTCAGACTCTTGGACTGGACACCTTATGGACAGCCCTTGTGAGGCACCTTGCTGCCCTGTGTCCTGAGGCAGTGAAGATACAGGGCTACCAGCATCTGAAAGGAACCAGTTAGGGACGCTTATGGAGAAACCAGTGCCATTTCTTTAGTTGTGTCCTCCTCTCCCATCTCTCTTTCTGCTCAACTTTCCAGAATTGACATTAACATCCTATAACATAATGAGATCTTTTTACCAGGTTTACTTGGTATTACTTTACCTTTGCTGAAATTTAGAATTCAAACATGAGGAAGTTCACACCATGTCTTGTCTAGAACATTTAACCCGGCATCACCAAACTATTGGTTTTCTCATACACTGGTTTGTAATAATTGAATGACCATAAACTCAGTCAGTTTTGATTTAACAGCAGCAAAAAGACGTGGCAGACCTTCATGATTCAGGCTTTCTTTTTCTTCCCCTCTACTTTTATCAAAGTCCTTTCTGACAAAACCAAGGACTCTTGGGCAATATTTCCTATTTATTTCACTGTCTGATGCTAATTTGAAGAGACACCCTGAGAATGACAGAAGTTAAGCTGCCTGAAAAATAGGTTTCCAGCCCTCGAGGCAAAAGTTAAAACTTTCTGTTGTTTTAACTATGTTTTTCTTCTCAAAGCAGCCTGAGAAAACCCTACTGCTGAGCTAAGGGTTAATTGAGACACAGCTGCATCCCCTCTTTTTAGTCTTTAACCAAGCTTGAAGTAAAAACTCCGTGTCTCAGAAGCAACAAAACAACCAAGATAAGAAGTGATTATCCATCACAGTTGGATATCACAACTCAAACAAGAGGAAATCTTCTGTAAAACGCTTTTGTTTTCCAGAACTGACGTAGCTTGTAAGTTGTTTTATTCACTGCTGCTCAGTTCACGTGCAATGAGCTCTGATCCCTCTCATGTACTTTCCGGAAAGTTCACTCCCAAGTTCACTCTCCATCCAATCCTGATTTTGCATTTTTTTCTGTGTCCCAGATCTGTTTTGCTTCTATGGAGGAGTTGAGGAGTAGCACTCCACCCCAGAGATAGTTGCATTTCAGCAAGGAGTTATTTTGTACCTATGAAAATCACCAGAACAAGAAATAAGTAAAGGTAAAATATCTTTCAACACTCAGTTCAAGATCAGAAGTGAGCTAAAAAATCACAATTCAGAAAATAGATGTATGTAAAGAACACTCATTCCTTCTCATTAAAGTAACACTAAGTCACAATGTTCCCTCACGTCTGTGTGACACTGCAGGCACGTAGCAGTGTGACCCCTAAAAAGTCCCAGAATTTTCACCTTGTGTTCTATGGTGTCTTCAGCTGTCAGTGTATAAATGTGTGCAGCTTATATAAAGGATGTGATTTACACAAGAAGTGCTGACAGTCCTGCATGCAGCTAAGAACTGCTTTGCAACCAGTGTGTTGGAACGTGCTTATACAAACCACATATCAAAAAAATTCAATGAATATAAACGTGAAAAAAAAAAACAACAAAGATCGTTTTCAGGATGCAGAGAAAAGTTGGAAAGGTCTCAAATCATGAAATCTTCTCAGTGATTGGTTCACTCAATTCTGTTCCCAATCACCAATAAATGTGTAGCAAGATTCCAGCAACCGCTCCGGTTGTTTTCCTTTGGCTGTTTTGTTTGGATTTCAATCTAATTAAGAACATCCAGAAAGGTTCAGGGGTTTATTGCCCTTCAGAATATAATTAGAGATCAGATCTAACAGTGTTATTCATTTGTGGAGATAAGGGAATAGCAGTATTAAAAAACCACAGCCATTTAGAGAATGCACCAATTAACTAACACATTGATATAATACACGTTATGTCTGCACACATGTGCACATATGTGAACACACGAACACTTGAATGTTTGACATTCAAATGAATATTTCATATTTTGCTTTGTAAAGCTCTGTTTCAGTGCTCCTAGAGCTGAGCAAAGAAGTAGGTGGCCTCTCCCCGTGCCTACTGCCTGCAATCCCTGGAGGAGCTTAGTATCTCTGAAATCTCAGCTAGTAATGACCACAGCACATGGCTTATTTCATTGTCAGCAACTGACAAGTACTGATGGCACCACTGCAATTATCACAGAATCACAGAATCATTAAGATTGGAAAGGACCACTAAGCTCATTTAGTCCAATCATCAACCCATCCCCACCATGCCCACTAACCATGTCCCTCAGTGCCACATCTACGCTTTTCTTGAACATTCCACCAGTGATGATGATGCATAGCAGCTTGATTTGGCTGCAGATGAGATATTCAATCTTCCTCCTTTCACAGGGCTCTCTAATGACCTGATGGAGGAGATGTGGCAATGTCAGTCTACCGAGAAAAGCTTTGTTTTCCTTAGTTACCTTTTATGTTCCTAGTTTGAGTTAGCTCCTGGATTCTCAGCCATCAGCAATGTGAAAACCAGTGCTGCAGAAGCTCAGGTTAAGCTCTGTAAATCTTCCCTGGAGAGCGGGCACTGTGTCTCACTGCTGAATCAGCAACTGCAAACTCAACAGGTTGATTCGAGCTGACAGGAGATCCTGCATTACTTCCATCAGTAAATGCTAGAGACAAGCCCATCCAGCCTTCACACAATGTGCTCCAGTTGTTATTTTCTTCAGCCCTGACATGGTTCTGTTCTCAGTTTGTTCCTATTGTGGCTGCGCCCTTCTTTCACTATAAGTGAAAGAAACAAATGTTCAGCAGGAAAAGACCAGTTCTGCTATTAGATGCTCCCTGTGGTCGGACAGCTTCTTCTCAGAATGAGCGGTGATGCATGGGCACAGGCTGCCCAGGGAGATGCTGGAGTCACTGTTCCTGGAGGTGTTCAGGAACTGTGTGGATGTGGCACTGAGGGATGTGGTCAGTGGGCACGGTGGGGGTGGGTTGACAGTCAGATTAGATGGCCTTAGAGGTCTTTTTCAACCTTAAGGAACTCTGTAGCTATTTGATTTCCTCCTCATGCCTGCATGAGTGATCCCATAGCTAAATATCTGACAGCAGCATCACAGGAGGAAGGCTGAGGGCACCAAGTCGGTCCAACAGCTTCAGCAAAAACTGTACCAAAGGCACATGGCTGGAGTTGGTGGAGTGTAATCTGGGGCCCCAGAACAAGTTCAAAAGCTCAACCTTATCTCAAAACAGCATGTCTAGTAGTCTTGACATCTGGGTAAATGCCTTTCAAGTCAAAGCAGCATAGCAAATTTGAGCATTTCACCTCTCTGATAGGAAATTGATGCATCCCTTTAGCATTCAGGTTCCAAACCAGATTTCTTCTTTCTCCACACCAAATCCCTATCCTGCCATCAGCTGCCTTCTGTTTTCCCAGAACAACTCAGAAAGGGACTGGAGCAGAGGGGAGATGGAACAGAAATGGTCATCAATGCTTTTGTCACAGCGAGCAGATGCCAGATGATGACAGATGGGTGACAGCCCTCACACCTGGGCTCCTGCCCACACTTGGCCATCTTGCCTTCGAAATCATCACTACACCATTGGTGCCAGGTGAAAAGGAAGCAAGGAATCTAACATGAAACGTCTGCAAGGCTCATGACAGGAATGTCTGCGCCAAGGAAATCTGGCATGTCTGAACCCCTTGTCCTGACAAGGATTATTCTCCCCTTTCTCTCTCACTCTCTATCTTTCTTTTCTTCCCCGTTTCCCACCACATCCTGAGGTTTGAGTCACTGTGGGTTGTGCTTTTATCAACAATAAAAACACACAGACACCTTTCACAGCTGCTGAGCTGGTTGCTTGCTTGGAATTTGGCTTTACAAAAGCTGGTTGTTTGCTTTTAGAGAGTTCACACGTGTATATGCAGCCTCAGACCTGCACACAAAGAATTCTCCATTTGCCTATGCTACAGCCAAAAAATATGGCCTTACACAGCTCAAGCTGTCAGCAGAGAGGAGCACTGCTGCGCTGTCACCCCAGAGCAATGAGGCAGTGCTGCATAGACCAGCAGATAGCCCAGTGGTTAATTAGGACCCTGTAAAACAAAAACAAAATGAATTAAACAAAGAGCAATCAATGGACAGTGAGCTTTTCCAGGATGTCATGTACCTAGCAGAGTAACAACAGCATCAAGATTAACGTTACTGATTTGGAATCCTTACAAGGAAAATTCTTTGTACAGCTGAAAAGTGCTATACAGCTCCTCATTTCAATTACACTTCTCATCCTTTTGCATTTCTTACTGACAGTGGAATGCTATGCCTGCACTGGACCAACGGGAATCAGTGGGCGAGCCTCCATCCCACAACATTCCAACACAGCAGCCCCTTCCCAAACTGCCCTGTTCAATGGCATTGGCAACACGGCTCCCTTTCCTCCTGGTTTTTCATTTTCACACTGCCTATGCACTTCCCGATTCCTGCTCACTCTGAACATGATGAACTACAGCAAGGAAGGCGCCTCTGATGGTATTTCCTGCCTGTCAAACAACAGAAAGCATCAGAAACTTTGGGAGAAATCCATTTCACCTGACACTGCTACGTTAACAGTCTTGGCCCAGATGACTGTGATGGGTTTGTACCGGGGAGTAAGGAGTTTTCCTAACTGATCCTGTTGAGGCTTGGATACCTCTTTCAGGTTCCATGTAAGTTTTCGTGCTGTCTATGATGCTTCCTCCAGGAGTTCCATGGTGAGGGTCATTTATGCTTCTTAATCAGCTCAATATTTGCAGTGCTCCAAGCTGCTCTCGTTTCATAAAGGTGCTCCCTAATGAATTCTTGCTGTTTGTCTGACTTGTGGGGTGTCAGCTCACACTCATTCCAACACAGGGATCCCTTTGCTAATGCATTTCACATGAGCAGCCTTTCATTCAAAACTCTTCCAAGCAAATAAATTGAATTTTTTTTCCATCGATGCATTTCAGTCATTGAAAACAAGGAAAGTATATTGTGTGATTTAGATCACCTGTCATGCAAAATAAATAGGTACCAGTTGATCTTGTTAACAAATAATGGAAGAGAACACTTGAAAAAAGCTGAATTCACTTCCCAAACATTTGTGAGTCAGAGAAGCAGCCATATGCCTGCTTGGAAATGGACCTGGTTCCTCTTGAAATTAGCACCTACTCTTAACAACCACCACACACTTAAATCCACCAAAGATGAGTGAGACCAACAACTGCTGAGCTAGGACACTACCCTGCAATGTTTTCCGCTGTTTTCAACACAGGAATTCTTCCCCAGCATCCTGCAGACACTGCCAGAAATCCTCGAGGCCATGGAGGGCATTTGGATATTCATTTCTGCGAATCAAAATTTCCCCCAGGCTTTGCAGAACTTGAACCAGCTCTGTTTTGTGTCCATCCATGACAACGTTAGCTACTGGTTTCTCTGGGAGAAAGGATAGTTTCAAAAATAAAAGCTTCCATTTTGTTGTAGGGGTAAATGAAAGTACAAGACAGGCAAACTACCAATTTCCTCCATAGAATGAAAGGAACTACTGAGCAACTAAAAAAAAAAAAAGTCAGGGACTAAAACTCCATGATTCAGCAGAGCTTCTCAGGACATACCTGAAAGTGCCTCTTCCCTCTATTTTCCCCAGCTGTTCTCGGGTCGACCAGACTTTCCTTACTACAATGTGTTGGCAGCAAACAACATTTCATGAGACAGCTATAGTCTGCAACATCTTGTCTGCTGCTCTTATTAACAATTTTTCTCCTCATCTATGTCTGCTTCATCTGAAACAGACAGTCTACATGTCAGATGTTCATTATATTGATGATGTCCCAATGACAACCAATTTATTTTCCTGCCTGCACCACCAAGAATTGTATTACTAATGATGTCTATCTGCTCTAGAAATGCTTTGTAAAAACTGATGGTCTGCCATGGGGATACTTAATTATATCTTCTTAAAGGAATACAATTAAGTTTGTAGGTAAAAGATTGCTCTGGGGTTAAAAATGTATCTCCAAATTAGTTTTCCTGGTGGGTAAGATATTTAATTTTCATTTCAGTAACCAAACTGGAGAATTGATCTGGGAGATCTGGTAAGATGAATGCTCTCAAAAGCACACGACACCCATCTGAGCCAACATTCAGCCCTTCCCCAACATGATATCTGGTGGTGAAACCAGGAAAACACCACACACACACACGCACACAACAGTGCATCCAGCAATGAAGGACCTGTGAATACCAGATGCTGATGGGGTCAGGCCTTTCAGACAGTTACAAACAGCAGTGTGCAAAGTGCAGTTCTTTATTTGCATTTCCACCAAGGAAATCCCCGCTGAGATGATTATAAGGAAATTTACAGAGAACAACAGGCAAAGTGCTCAAATTGGAAGCCACAAAAACATGGTATTCCCAGTTGGCACAAATCTCCTCGGCACCCTTTAGCAAGTCTGCAGGGCTTGGGGCACTACTGACACTTGGATCCTCACCCAGAAATGGGCAGCGTGAGGACATATCGTGCAGAGAGCAGCTGGCTCCTTCACTCAAGCCAACAGAAGATGTCTCAGCTCTCCTGAAGCCTACACACAAGCTGGGATCTTTCATCTGTGGTTTCCAAACTGTCCCGACTGGTAACAGTTGGATTTTCTGCAGCAGCTTCCTTTGACTCCTTAAGATCATTTATCCTTTCAGTTCAGTCTGCTCCGATGTTTTCCACATCACCTCTGACATTTTCAGTTTCCACATTAGCTATAACATATTTATTATTTTTAGCTGAGCGATTCCTTTCTGAAAGCAAATCACTTTTTCATAGCATTTTGGAAAGGAACCCAAGAAGATGCCTGAAAGGAATGTCATGAAATTACATGTAGCAATACTTCCCTGAGATGCAAAGCTCAACTCATTTAACATGCAGATCTCTTCAAATGCTGGAAACCACCTGCTCCCCACAGCACACAATTCAGTCCAAAACTGAAAATAAACATGTGAAAGTGGCGCACACACTCACACACACAAATCCTTATCTGAGTCTATTTTAGCACATCAGAAACCGCTGATGTGAAAAAGGACGTAAAGAAGAAACTCCTTTGTGTACTACTACTTTAAAAATAGTCTATCATAGTTATTTCCAGAATATGTCAGCGGATAATTTAAAACAAATGTTTTGGATGAAGGCAGAAGTTTTCAAATTACTTGCGGCAAATAATATGTATAATAATATTGATTTTATTTGTGGTCTTTCTCTCCTGTTTTCTGCTAAGACATTCATTGCTGGAACGTATTTACTAAACAGTTTGGAGAAGTGTTTGCCAAGCTGTTGTCTTTTTGCTAATTGTACAGTGTGATATTTTTGTTAGTTGATTTTAATAATAATGATTGTATTGGCAGGCTCAACCACATGATATTCATTTGGTTTCTTGACTGGAGAGACTGAAGAGCCGCAAATTTAAAAACTGCAAACAGTAAAATTGCTTTCATTCCTAGGTGCAACATTTGGTTGAAAACAAACGTTAGGGGAGCTCCTAGGGATCAGTTTTATGAAGTTCTATAGCTGCTCCACCTGACTGAGCAACCCAGAATCATAGAATCATGGAATCATTAAGGTGGAAAAGACCTCTAAGATCACCTAATCCAACTCTCCACCTACCACCAATAGTGCCCACTGAGCACATCCCTCATTACCACCTCTACATGTTCCTTGAAGACCTTCAGGAATGGTGACTCCACCACCTCCCTGGGCAGCCTGTTCCAGTACCCAACACTGCTTCTTTCAGATAATTTTTTCCTAATATCCAACATGAACCTCCCCTGGCACAAAATGAGGCCATTCCCTCTCATCCTATCAAAAGAGTAACTGTTCTGGAAAAAAGCTAAAGGAAACATTCGAGTTGTGCTGTGTGTGGGAGAGCTGGGAACATCCTTTGCCTCATTGGTTCCCATGGCTGGAAGCCCCTCCACTCCCCAGCTGAAGCTGCTTCAGCCACTCTCCCCCAAGCTTTCTGATGAAGTTGGTCATCCCAGATCCAACAGATCTTATCCACTGAGAAAAAAGCCTGACGCATTTTCCATGTGTGTACAAAAGATTAGAAACCAATCTTCCAGACACAAAAAACTCCTGTTCATTAGCAAAGCTTGGATCAGGACTGAGATCCCGACTCCATGGCTCGGGATGGCTGCCAATTCTGTCATGTCTTTCCATCCCTTTTCTGGACAAGATCGATAGCAACCGTGCCAATAGAAATGAGAGTTCGAAGCTGTTTTTAGAACTCTGGTAATTTGTGTGAAAGCAAAAGGAACAAAAATATTCAAACTGAAGCCTAGCTCCATGAAATTTCCATCTCCATTCTGCAGAGCTGGGGTTTGGACCAGGTTCAGCTTGAAGGTGCTTAGCACACGCATCTTACCATATATTGCTGCCACAAGACCAAGACCTCGTTCTGCTCCCTTTCAGCACAGATTAACTTTGTCTCAGATATCAATGGGTGAACTCAGGATTTTACTGTAGTTAAAGAATTTGCCCCTTTTGGTAAGTTTTGAACTCTTTAGTCCAACTTTCTTCTTTGACTGTATTGGCCCTAGCACTAACCTCTTGAAATCCAATGGATGGGCCACCTTTGAGGAGCTTTGTCCTCAGGTACAGAGAAAAGCATCAATCCTTCACATTACAAGAGGAATGGTAACGTATGGGAAGGTATGCTTCTAGAGAAATATTTAGAATTGTCCTTGTTCTCTTATTCATTTAAGGCATTAACTGCAGGATTCATTTGCTCTTTATAAGCAAACTATGAGACTTTCATATGCATGAGCCATAAATATTGCATTTAGTCAGGTCCCTGCCACATTATTAAAAGGCATTCTGTTTACAGCCAGAAGATCTGATAGAAAACATTGCCTTCTCTGTCAGTAACACGCAAAAACTAGTTGGCACCCATGAAATAAATGCTGTTTGATGTAAATTGCTTCAGAGCGAGACTTGGAAAATGTTTATTCAAGGCCTTACAACAATCTGTTTGGATACACTGCAGCTAGGGAATGTGTCACCTATAATGCTGCTGAGCAGAGGTTCCAGTTAAATCATTTTAATGGTAATATAAGCCATGCTAGCAAAGAATCCCTTGCAGAGAGTGCAAGCTGTGCCTCTCTAAATTTATGAAATGTTGATTTATGGCTTTTGTTGTTGGTGTTGTTTGGCTTTTGGGTGTTTTGTTTTTGGGATATGCATCTTTGCCATCATATCTCTACCTACACTCAGCACATGACCACTTTGCCTACAAATTACATTTTAAAGTGCTTTTGACATTAAAAGAAAGAAAAAAAAATCACTATATGATACTAAGTTTTCTGTTTGCCAACCTTAGAATCCTAGAATCTTCTGAGTTGGAGAAGACATTCAAGACAAGTCCAGCTAGCAGTCTGACCTACCATCTCCCATCACTATGCCATGCCACCTTGTAGGAGACCAGGACTGAAAAAAAATAATCTCTTTCTGTTAAACAGTGAGGGATTCTGCCACCTGAACACTGTACAGAGAACATCACAGCAGAGTGTTAATCCACAGGTAAGCTTGCTATTTGCCCACAGTAGGGACACCTAGAGGACAGCCCTATTATTGCCACTACTTTGCGTTGAGGCAGCCTCCCAAGGAGAGCAAACCCAACATCCCAGCACATCCTGTGAAGATCCTGACCCAAGGAACTCACAGCCAGGTGCTGCTCAGGAGACAAGCAGGTGACACAAGGCAGTGATGACAGGAGCTCGATGTCCCCATCAGACCGTGATGAGCAGTGTAATTGGGGCATGACTGGTATCATTGCACACCGGCTGTCAGTACGAGTGGAAAAAGCACTCCTCCGTAATGAGCCTGACTATGCTGCAAGAGAGTGCAATGCTTTTTCTTTTGTTTCCGAGCTTGACTCAGCAAGGAGCAGGTGCAGAGCTGGCAGCCAGCAGCAGCAAAGCCTAGGAAACAATGAGCTGAGCGAGGAGAAAATTACGGTGACCCACCATGTAATTGCTCTGTGGATAATCTTTTCTCCCCATATTCCCTACAGAGCAGTCTGCAGACAAGCACTCTCTCCAGTCACTCAGAGTTCACGGGATTGGGGTGGCTCATGGAAAGCGCTTGGGTCTCCCAGCTTTATGTAACAGTGTTACCTACAAGAGAAGCCTATCCCATTCTGTCCATGAATCACACATATGGCTGCTGCAGAGTCAGATGGAGCCATTTGTTCTGATCTCCTGACTTTTCTATTCCCCACTGCCTTCAACTCATTGTCTCTTATTAAGCTGATGGATAAGCTTGGCAACCGTGCCCTCTTTAGAAATGGGGTGGGAGGGAAATGTAAAAAAAAAAAAAAGTACTGTCTTGCCAGGCAGATTTTCAAGACGATTCTCCATACATCTGGAATGTAGCAAACCGTGAAACATCTCTGTCCCCTTAAAGCTCCACTTTAACCAGCCTGGGGGTATGCAAAAAATAGTGCTGCAAAGGATCGACACAATTGGCTGTAGGTAATGCACCAATGTTGAAGGAAGAACATTTTTAAAAGGCTAGATCACTCTGCTCCTTAAACTCCCTTGTATTCTCCCTGTAAATCTGGCCACACTCACCATGACTGATCTAAAATATTCCATTTTTAATTAGTTCCAGGCTTGCAAATGTGATTGCTACATCTGCACGACACAGCAGTGCCAAATCAAAGTCTGAGGCAGATGAAGGAGTACCGAGCAGTTTAAAGACCTGTTGAAGGAGAAAGTAGGGCTACTCCACTCTTGGAAATTCCTTTTTGGAAAGTTTGGAGCAGCCAGGTCTCCACCTTGATCTTGCAGTGCCATTAAAAATGAGCAACTGGGGGATATTCTTCATCTTAACCTGGGTTCAAAAACCCAGCTCTTCGATAAATCCATAAATTTGGGGCTGTTCCAGAGATGTCTCTCTGAAGATGTGCTACAGATTTACCATCTCTAGATTTATTTATTTATACCTTTAGCTATAACCCCCCTGCAGTGGTTGTAGCTGGAAGCTGGGGAGCACCACGGTTCACTGAAGTCCTGTCCTGAAGCTGTCACTGTGTCAGGATCCGAGAGAGATTCTCACGGGAGATCCCATGACACAGAGGAGGAACAATCCTCCCGTTCAGTCTCAGGTGACATGCCAAATTTCCTTCTCTCATCTCTCTTTGGCACAGAGAATCTCTTCCTTCAGTGTCTTCTTTTGGTAGCGTCTGACCTGATGTTATTTCCTGTTCTTTGTCAGAGGTGTAAATTATTCGTAAGGATGAGAACAAAATGCCAATGAATGGCACGTTGTCATGATACTCAGGTGTCTTTTCTCCAAAACTACAAGTTCCTTTGCCATGGAGCTGTGCTCAGCAGCCACTGAAATCGAAGGCACTTCAGGAGATAGTTAAAAAAAAAAAAAAAACCTTGAGAAATTATCTTATAAGGAAGACAATAACACGAGAAGGAATGCATACTAATAACAAAGCATACAAGAACGACTGACAGACAGAAAGACAGATGGACTGAGAGATAGTCACAAGTACTGCTCTGGGGAATTTTATGCCAGCTGAACCTAACATTTTTTTATGGTTCACAGAAATCATTGCTCTCTCCGCTTAGATGTCACGACCAAAGCCATTGTAAGCCTGTGCATATGTTATTCTTTTCTTTTTTACTTTTGTAAATATTCTATGTTTCTCTCTGTCTCCCATGACAGCCAGGCTGAAACTCTCTCAAAAGGACCAGGAGGTTACATCTAAACCATTACAAACTGTGGCTTACATAAATCTAACCATACATACTTTTGGAATGTCTCGGATTTTAAACTACAGGTCTGTGTATAGCTGTTCTTACTTTCAAGCCTCAAGTCCAAAAAAAAGAAAAAAAAAAAAGAAAAAAGAGAGTAAATATGACTCTGACTGTCTCCCTGTTCCAATAAGCTTGCCTTGCACAGGCACCTGGCTTCCCCTTGCATCAGAGTGCTTCACAAACACATTTTGCTTGCAACTGCAAAGTGGCCCTAAGACAGAGTATGAACGTGGAGGATCCAGAGGCTGGATCCTAAGGGTGAATTATCTAGAAGCAAAGTGCCACTGTTTTCCCAAAAACTAGATTCTGGTGAGCTGAAAAGCAAGTCTGCTTCTGCCTTGCCTTGTCAGGATTAGCAGTACCTACCTGGGATCTGCAGTGTTGACCAGGGCTGTCAATTAAAACTAAACACATTTCAGCGTGGCTGCCAGCCAAAAACACAGAACCTGCCAAATATTAAACACAGTGGATCTGCCTAGTTTCAAAACAATTGTGCCACCGCTGCGAGCAGGGTGTGCTTATAATTTCAGTGTAATCCAAGCACTGCTTGTGCCAATTCCTAACTCACGGAGGAGGCCTTCCAAAGGAGCCATCCACAGCTCTGCCTGTCTATCAGATCTTTTTCTCTTTAGTTTTAAGACCTCCAGAACGTTACCTATTGGAGAACCTTTGTTCAGTGCTAAAATCATAGCATCATAGAATCATTAAGGTTGGAAAAGACCACCAAGATCACCAAAGTCCAACCATCAGCACACCACCACCATGTCCCTCAGCGCTGCATCTCCATGGCTCTTGAACACCTCCAGGAATGATGACTCCACCACCTCCCTGGGCAGCCTGTGCCAATGCATCACCTCTTTCTGAGAAGAAGCTTTTCCTGTTATCCAAAAGACCACAAGCAAATTCAGGTTTCTTCTCTTGAAGAATAACAGAATCAATTAAGCTTGTGAAGTCAATGCATAATGAGATTTCTTATTACTAAAACTATCACTGAGGGCAAAACTTCCCCATAAATTATATGTTGAAGTGTGTCATGCTGGCATCACGTGCTGATTCCAGATAACAGAAAGGGCACTGACTGTGTATATAACCTCCATTTGCAATTTCTAAGATGGAAATGGATGCTCACTGAAAGAAGTACATCTGAAATAAAAGGCAATTGAAAAAGATCTCAGAAGACAAAAATAGGTTGGTTTTCCTCCCTAAAATTTTGAGACATCTTGGCCCTCCAAATGGAACATCTCAAAGCTACTGCTGCTTGGCAAGAAATCCTCTCAACATACATCCATGCATCTCCAATCCAAAACTCTGCTTTAATCCTTTATAACAGGGATGAAAATAATTCTGATTTCCTAAGCTATTCCCACACAATAGGAAATACAGAAGAAGAGATCACAGGTGCAGTGAGAAATGGTGATGACTGCACGAGGTGGTAGGCAAGCAGGCATGCACAAATAGCCACAGTGATGGTATTAAGGCGAGAAACATTTCCTGTCATCACAAGGGCCAGACCGTAGAGTCCTAGAGAGTTCTATTTTGGGTTTGTAAATCACACTTAAAACCTACAACAGAAGAACACATGCCTTTAACCTTATATTTAAAATGGAAACTAAACAAAGATGCCAGAGCACATTCTTCTGTGTTAAACTGAACACAGCAGTGCCTGTGACAGCCATGTTTCCCTTTGCCAGAGATATCCTCTTGTCTTCTCAATTAAGCTCAGATCCAGTCCAGAACTGACGTGATACTGGGCCTGGATAGGGCTCACATGCTCTGGCTTTCACCATTATTGCCTCAAATCCAGACTGTGAAGATCTGGTAACACAGCAAGACAGGTGAGGGAAAGAAAAACTGAGACACTAATAACTAAACACTCCATATCAGTCCATACTTTTCATTCTGAAAGCCCCTAAAGTAGATTACAAATTGAGTTCCTTATCTCCCCAAACCACCTCATTCACCCATGAAATAAGACCATCCTAGAGGGGTAGAAGGGGAAGGAGAGCAAAGCAAGAGGCAGGTGTTTAACTTCAACCCAACAAAATAATTTTAAAACAGGAAAAATAAAACTAACCAACCCAAAGGCAGGTTTCTTTAAATACCAGATACGAGGATGCTCATCTCTTTATTCAGCCTTTTCCGTGATGCAGGTAACCATTCCAAGGTTCATAACTCATATTTTCAGATTGCTTTGGCAGCCTGTTGGGAGTAAATTATCACCTCTGACTGGCAGGTCACTGAATGCTCCACTGCCCATCCAGGAAAGCTCAGGACTCTGCTTGCTGCAATGCCTTTTCTCCAGGGGATAGCTCTCATATAAACTCTCAACTTGGGCATCAACAAAGTACAGCAGAATGTCATAGTCTCTCTAGCTTACAGAACTACATCATTAAGGAAGAAATGACAGCAAAATGAGTATCACAAGACATTTTTCTATCTGAACATGACCACATAGCAATGATCTATTTACTACGACGGTGCTTACTGCATTTCTCTCCATTTGAGCATGATAGGCAGCGCTGGCACGGTATGTTAGGCAACAAGCAGAAAAATAGCTTGGCTGTCTCTGGACTTGCCCACCTTTTCTCAACAGCAGCTCCAAATGCTGTTTTGTTTTGACACATGTTTCCAATAAAAACACAAGGTTCATATTGACAAGAGGAATGCTGGACCAGACCACTGGCATTTCAGAGCAGCCACAAATCCTGCTTTCTCCGAGCCCCTAAGGGTCAATTTCATGTGGCAAGACTCCCCACTCTCTAATTACTCATGTTCCTCCACAACCAGCCTTCTTATCTCATGAGCTACTGTCAGCTGAGGCTGATTTATTCAATTATTTAAAGAGGCACCGTCAACTCAACTATGCTACATTTACGTACATAAAATCAATAAAATCTTTCCAATTACTTCTGCTATCTCTGCTTTAAGCGCTGCTCTGAAATTTGGATGCAGGCAGTGATGGTTTCCCTCTTTACAGTAGGTATCTCAGGGAGATGCTCTGATGGTCCATATAAAGAGCGGGCTGCAGGCGTGTGTGAATGAAGAGTTGCTGCTGGGATACATTTCTGCAATGGTCTTAGTTTCATAACTCAGCAAAAAATCAAACAATTTTCTTTTTGCATTAATGATTTGTGATCTACGCACCTCCTTGGGTGCTCAGAATGCCTCCTTCAAACCTCCCAGCGGAAATGATGATGCCAAGTGCTGGATTTTTTCCCCCACACCTCTCCAGACCATCAAGGAGGGGATTAGGAGGAAATGAAGCCGGCTGAAGGCCACCAAACTCCTAACACAACAACCAGGACAAGGGCACTTGGTCCTACCCACCTCCTGGAGGGGTGAGAAAGAGGTTCATTTGTATCTCAGCTCCTTTATTTACTGATCCCAAAGAAACTCGATGATTCCACGTCTACTGGAATTGAGTCTACTGAAGGAATGAGGAGTATAGCAAAATGGCTGATACCATGGACCTTTGCCTTCCTCCTTCCAAAGAAGCAAAAGAGAAAGGAAAAAAAAAATGTTGTGGAATTTATTCTTTAAAATAAAATAACAGTTAAAAAAAAAAACAAACAAAACATTCCTGAGACACACACACGGATGTTACATGCCATAAGTTTCCACGTCATCACATTTCATCTCACGCCGATAGCGGAAGTCCGAACTAATTTTTTGAAGCGGCCAGCCGGGCTCTCCTGAGAACAATTCAGTTCATTTGTTGTCCTTCTGCTTTGATGTACTCCACGATCTCACATGAAAATCAGGCTGCAGTGGGAACGGCTGGGCTCAGTGGACAAAAGGCAGTGGGCTCCCTCCTAGGAGGCTAATCAAAACCATCCAACCCCAGAGGAGGGAAGGCACAAGCAAAGAGCCAGCGAATAACTAAATATTTGCTACCCCTTCAGTAACCTTGTCACCGAAACTCAGAAGTACAGAGATAACTCGATCCTCCTCCTGAGCAAACATACTGTGCGTATTTAACTTGACAGGTTTTTCAAGACTCATATTCCATAGCTTTCCATATTGTCCTCAGCAGGACACAGCCAAAAGTCTGGAAAATAATATCTTCTCTAACTTCACTATTCCCTCCTCCACTTTTTTTTTTTTCCCCCTTGTAATCATCCATATTATTAATAGGAGGCAGCTGGTTCCCATTAATGTTGGGAAAACTGGTCTATCTCAGGAATTATGGTTTAAATTGGCTTGTAGTCTGGGGGAATTAGCCATCTGCACCTGGCCTAACATGGATATTTTCAGCCATGCTAATCATAAACAGGGCTTTGTTCTAGTTGTGTCCACTCAGGTCTCTCTGTCTTTTTATTTTCTCCTTAAAGAGTGAGAAGGAAGAAAAAAAAACCCCCAAAGAATAAATAATCTGGCTGATTACCAGGGGGAAAAAAAAAAACAGGCAAAAAGAAAAGAAGAAGAATCCTATTAACCCTTTCACAGCGTTAATCAAAACCTAACTGCTCTGCATTTCATTTGGTGTTTTTAACTGAGAACATCGCCCAAGTTTGAATGGGGCCCAGAAGAAGTCATATGGCTTTTTGGAGGCTGAGGAGAACTGGCGTGCAGAAGGGCCAGTTGTTTGGCAGGACAGCTGTGATTTAGCAATCGCTTTGTGACGTCCATGAGAAGCGTAACACCATGTGGGCAGGAAGGACTGTGCACCAGACTGGAGCTGGAAAGGGGGAGGGCTGCAGCATTTAAAGCAAAAACATCAGAACGCTGCAAATTGCTCTCAAGAACGTGCTATAACCTAAAGTGAATTTTGTTGTTGTTGTTTTTCCCCATTTAATATCCATTTTTGGCAAAATGACTGTGTTTGTGCAGTGCTTTTGGGCTGAGATAAGAAAGGGGCCTTCAAAGGTGGGTGAAAATAAATGACATCACCAGTTCAGAGCCTGCTCTCTTTGTCTTGGAGACTTGGGAGCATAGGTAAACGTTCCATCCCACCCCCAAACCCTGCAAGGAAGCCATCCACAACCACAGTCCTGCAGTTATAGGAATGAGTAGTTTCTACCACAGAAGAACCAACCTAAAGTTTTGTCCACATATACATTTGTCATTAGATTTAAAGATTATTTTTAAGGATTCAGCTTCTCTCTCTATCAATCTTCCTGCCTTAGTAATTATGAATTGCCAGCGTTAATATGTTTGCAGAAGATACAGAGAGGACGGGTTCATCAGTAGCTATTGAGTACAAAGAACCGGACACAAAATTTGGCTTGAAAGTTACTGAAGCACTGTATGCTGGAGCCTGGGAGGCTCTGCCAAGGGCCAGCTCAGCTGCTCACACCCCACTTTTCCGCCTGTATCCACTGCTCGCTTTGGCTACAGACAGGATACTGTGTTAGCTGTCATACTACAGATGTTAGTATACATAAGGTTTTAGGATGGGTTGGCTTGCAAGTAATAACATGGTTTAATCTGACATTTGCAGCTTCATTCGTATTGTCTTTGGGGTTGGGATTTTTTCGTTTCTGAACAAAGCTCCACAGGCCACCTTTGTGCAGCATCCCTCCTCCATCTAGGCTTACCCCTGGACAAGTGCACTGAGATGCCAGAGCTGTTTGTGTGCCAAAAGATACTCTCTGCAGTCCTTTATCCAGTGTCAATCTACAAACAGTGGCCATGCATGCCCAAGCCCTCTCACTCTCCCTCCCAGCCTGAGTCTAACCAGCCTGTTTGCTTGCTCACACATTTTGCAGGATCCAGCTGAAACAAGAAGTAGAAATGCTGACCTCTACTGCAAGAGCCCATTGCCATGCTATTTGGATCAGGAAGTGCCAAAATCTCAGAAAGAAGCCTGGATCTTCCAAGCTAATTTAGAGTCTCAAGAGGATCGTATAGTTTGGATAATCCGCAGTCAAGCGTTACATTTTATGGGAGCTTATCCAAACTAAACTCTGACTCAGTTCGCTCGCCCATCAGCAAACGAAACACCTCGCGGAACAAGGTGTGCTGCCAAAGCCAAGGAACCAGCTCTGAGGTGGGGCTGGGCGACGTGGGGACAGGGAAGGAACAGCAGGGAGGGACTTCTGGAGCCAGGGTTTGGGGAAGAGGAAAGCTGCAGTCACCCTCTGGGTCAAACGGACAGCAGGAGGAGAAACAGAACATAAGGGAGGCTGTTTTTAATAAGCGACTCTGCGAAACCAGTTAGAAAGAAGATATAAATCATTGGCTTTGGACAGCAGGGCAGAGTGCTGTAGCCCCCAAGGGGAAGGATGAACTTCGCATCCACGGTGCTTGGTGCTGCTCCCACGAGGATGCAGCTGAATGGCTGAGCCCCATTTTATGCCCAGTGGCTCTGTGGGAGCACCTTGTCTGATTGAGTGCTAGGTTTACTGACAGAGAATGAAAGGGTAGAGGTGGGGCATGCAGTCATCCTTAATCTCAGTGAGCTCTTAAGAATTTACTGAGACAGCCACAAATTCCTGGAAATGAGATTTCCCACCTCTTCAGGGACCGGGATTTAAGTATGAAAGCCAGAATAATGAATCTTGCATGAGAAAGGTATATTAAAAACAAAAGAACAGAAATGACACAACTTCAATAACTGAGGAAAGGCACCTGTAATCCCCAGCCGTGTCTGTAATGGGGCTGTGTGCAGTGCCTGCGATCCAGACACAGCATCTCAGTGCAAGTGTAACGTGAAGCCAAGGGCTCCTTGGTGTGCACTGTGACACGCTCCTTTGCCTGACCCTCACCAACCAGCCTCGACCCCCACCTGCTCTGGGTTTGTCTCTCTGAGCTGAGCTCCTTAGTGCTAATCTTTGCTGTAATTAGTGCAGCGCTCACTGCAAACCTGCTCTCCGTCTGCACGCTGGACGTGCCTCCTCGCAACAGTGTAGATTGCAGAGCTCAAAACAAAGTGTGAAAGCACAAGACAAAGCCTCCCAGCTGAGGAGATCCAGCTGTGGAAGAAACCTGCAGCGGAAATGAGACAAATCCAGTCAGAGCACCTTTGGGAAACAGTGAAAACCCTTCTTCTTTTCCATCATGGGCAGGATGACATTCACAGCTTCACCATCTCCCCACATCTGAAGGAGAGAGATCGCTTTAGCCATAAAAAAGACAAGAACCAGAGACATCCTAACCTTGCTTTTGTGGTTTATTTTTGTGTGTGTGAGGAACGCTAAGATATTACATCGCTGCGATAACAAGAAGGATAAACCATCAGGAAATTCACTATAAGAAAATACCGATGGGAAATGTTTGAGGAGTCTGCAGAGTTCCTTAAACCTTCATGGGAGATGAAGCGAGACTGGGGAGTGTGCAGACAAGGGACTCTTTGCGAAGATTGATTTCTGTATCATAGATGTGTAAAGAGCCCTTGGGTTTAGTGCGGTGCATGAGGATTTGCAGAAGGCAAAACAGTAACCTGCACTCCAGGCAACACTAACAGACGGGATCTGGAGTGTATCACAGTGCCTTCTCACAAGCCCTTGGCTGGCGGCTGCTGATCTCAGAGCTGTGCTCCAGGTTTTTTTCCAGTACATCTCCTTTCGGGGCCCAAAAACTCAAACCTGGCCCCTTAGGCTTGTTATTCCCAAAACTAAAAAGCTAAAATCTCATGTTCATAACTCTTCTCTCCTTCACGATTCACACAATGCACATCTTTTAGACATCTCCAAAATCATCACTGCTTTAGCTATTATTTTCCCCAAGGCTTTACTGGCTCTCTTGGCATCGGTTGAGATTGCCTGTACAGCTGCACCCACACTTAGATTCTGCTGCCAGTGGCAATCCTGTCTATCTCCCTACATATCCATTCCATGGTCCTGACAGTGCTCTCCCCTGTAAAGTCACTGGCACAGGCTGCCCAGAGAAGCTGGGGATGCCCCTTCCCTGGAGGTGCTCAAGGCCAGGCTGGATGTGGCCCTATGCAGCCTGAGCCGGTGGGGGCCCACCAGACCATGGCAGTGGGGTTGGATCTCCATGATCTGTAAGTCCCCTTCCAACACAAGCCATTCTCTAATTCTACAATTCTAGAACATGCTCTCAGGAACACACCTTCCCATCACCAAACGAGGTTTCTAGTCTTGCAGGTACTAAAATCAGAGATGTCAGACCACGGGATGTAGAATTATTTCCATTCTTCATCCTGCATCCTTGCTCTCCTTATAGAGAAGCTGAGTTGATAATATGAGTCTTCTCCAAGGTGCCATAGTTCACCAAAGACCTTGCTTTGCAAAAGTGGAAGCAGAAAAGTCCAATTGAGAAGGAAGAGGAATTAAGAAATCTACGAAATCTGTTTACTGCATTCACGTAGGCTCAGGACACTTGTGCAAAGCTTGCAAAAGGCATTCCTGGGAAGCTTAATAGAAGCAAACAGCAAACCCTTAAGTGTCAGACTGGATAGAAGATGATCAAATGTGGCAGGGATTGACTAGGGCAAGTACTCTGAAGAAACAGGAAATAAATAACTGACCTTGAGAGCGAGTGAGTATGTGCTCAGATGATGAAGCAGAGATTTTAAATGAGTTTCTGTGGAGATGAAGAAGGGATGAAAGAAAGATGAAAGAAAGGACATTCACATACAGCTGGGCTATCAGGGTTTTTGCTTTTGTTTTGGTTAGGATTTTTCATTTTGCTACCTTTGCTGAGGTGAAGCTTGAAACAAATGGGCAATAAGTTGATGAATTCATGAAGCCTAACATTTATTCTCTGTTGTGACAAGAACATGCCATCTTCAAAGCAAAAGACAGAGGGCCACAGCTCAGCAGCAATGTGAGACTGCCAAAGAAATTAACTCACTGAAATTAATCTGGAAAAATGGAGAGCCCAGAGGGCCAATCTCTCTGGAGATCATGGAAGACCCTATATGCTGCAGAACAAACACTTCTCTATACGGTGATGAACAAATAACACGGATAAAACTCTCACTTGCACATTTAATTAGGGAAGGGAAGACAAAGGCTAAGGGGATTTATAGCTTTTGGGTGCTACATCTTCTAGTTTTCCCTGCCTTTTGCTCTCAAGGAATTACTATCACTGGGCAGGTGCTTAATGATCTATCCATTAAGATGATCTACCCATTATTTGTCCTATTTCCAAATTGCTGTGCACATCCCCATCACAAATAGCCTTTACTCGTTTTTATCAAACCCAAATGTCCTTGAACACCCTGAAGCTTGGAGCTCACCTTCTGGTCACAGCCAACGCTGCAAGAAGTGGCCTTCCCATCACCAGCTTCATTACTCAAGGGCCTCTGAAAATCACAAGTTTTACATGCTGCTTGGTTCCAGTGGAAAGATGATCTTGTAGCAAAATAAACAGAAGAAAAAGTTCCTAATAGCACAAATACCTAATTCAGAAAGTAGAATTCACTATGGGAATAGCACATCCCTCTCTTACAGACCTTAAAGTATCTCACTGGCTTTGCTTATTTCAGAACCTGATTCCACAAAACAAAACATGGTAGGATAATCTCATTTATTTGTTTAGTTTTTCACTTTGCTCAGCTACCCCAGCTCAAATCTAAGCCAAATGTTACACTAAAAACCCCATGGATATACATGTTTTTTTTATTTACTAACAGAAGTAAGAAAATAGGTTACAACAGCCAAGACCAGAGGTCCTCATTTGTAACCATTTATCCTCATGTAGTTAAAGGTCACCCACAAATTACACCTGTGGGCTCTAGCACCATTTCACATAGATATATACATATGTATATATGTATTTACAACTGCTACGTACTTATTTTCCACAGTGTGGTGCCCGATGTTTCTGCAATATCTCCCACACGGACAGCTGCCTGGTGTTATATTTAACACATTTTCCATTGGATGGAACTGGAACAGGAGGAGGAGAGGTGACATGACAAAATCAGCAGTGCCAAAGGTAACTGTCGTTTGTTGGCTGCTTCTGTCCCTGATGGAGTAGAGGAATAACCCTAGAAGCTGCTCCATTAAGGAATCACTCAGCAAAAGTGGAAAATCTTGCAATTGCTTGGATTAGATGATCTTAGTGGCTTTTTCCAACCTTAATGATTCTGTAATTCTATGACTTGTCATTTATCTACAAACAAGGGAGAAACTGGAGTGACAAGCTGAAGCACCAAGCACCATCAGAATGCCTAAATAACAATAGGATTTGTGGTGAATTCCAAATCTGAGGGAGAGTTATTTACATTCAAGGTTTATGATGCCTTTTTTTTCTCATTGTTTCTCTGTAGCTCCTGCCATTTGAAAAGCCAAAAACTTGCACTCTCAGGAAAATACATAACTCCAAGAATCAACGCTATGTGAAAAGCTGCAAATGCTGTGAGACTAGCACTGGAACTGGGGAAACAGGCAACAAGCAAAGTGCAAAGTGATTACCCAGCAAGTTGATGTGGCTGATGAAATTACAGAGCAATTTGTAGCTACCTACAAATCAGAGATATCAGGTGAAGCAGATGGTGTGTTACCACATAGCAACCACTTATGCAAAGGAGATGTAGTCTCTAGATTATTTATAATGAGCCATTGAAATTACACTTCAAGACTGACTATCTTTGGGTGTGGGCTTGTCTAGGTGACCTCCACAAGTCTCATCCAACCTGAATTATTCTGCGAGTTCCAGATTTTGCCTGAAAAAATATTTCAGCTGGAAAAAAAAAAAAAAAGCCATGTTTTTCAAGTGGACAAAGTAGGCAATCCAATCTGGGAAGGGAGAGATGAGGGGGAAAAAGCGAGTTTCTATGTTTGGGGTTTAAATGGTATCCTGCCTGCAGAATGTTTTCTGAACTTTTGACATTTTCTAAGCTGTTCTTCACTGAAATTATACAGCTCCTTCAGTTGGATGCTGCTAAGTGAGGTTTATTGCAAGGTTGCTTGCTGCTATGGAGGACTGCATGTACTCTGCAAAAGGTGCCCAATCAAAGCATGGCACTCGCAGGGCAAATGGAGAAGACATCAAGCCACACTTCCCCTCGCTTTCTGCTCCCTTGGAGAATCACACAAGTACAAAACCATGAAAACAATAACCCCAGCTGCAGAGGCAATGAAGCAATTTGTTAGGGAGATGACATTTTTAATGAGAAACACTTGCTGGAGGAGAACAAAAGGCCCTGTTTGGTCAGAGAGATGCTCTTGATACTCCTCTGAAGTGCATGAAAAAGTAATTTCATTTAAGCGTCATACACAGAGCAGCTGAATTTCCTGAGGCTCCAGATGTTGTCCTGTGCAGATGTTGAACAAATGGAACTCTGTCCTGTTGACATGAAAAGAAGAAAACAGGCCTTCCTAAAGCAAAGCCCAGGCGCAGAGGATTTCACATCTTAAAAGAAAAATAATAATAATTTTTTTTTTAAAAAGAGAGAAAACCCTGCAAACTGGGGAAAAAGGAAGTTCCTGAAAATGATGTTTTCTTGGACATAGGGCTAGCTGTTCTTAATTGTCCAATAGATAATTGAAGGAGCTGAGAATCTGGATTTGGAAAATACCAAATTCTGGCTCTGTCTCCTCTTTTTCTTGGCTTTATATTCGTTCTTTGACAGTTATCTGGCTGTGATTCCACTGATTTTGTTCCCTAGAAAGGGACAGATCCTGAGAACCTTCATTAGGCCAGAAGTTACTGGAACTTTCCTGGGTGAGTGACGGGTTTAGAATCAACTGAAAAATCCTAGTTGATGCTTCACTGAATGGCTCTCATAATGGCACAGAACCACTTCTTGAGATTACACTAACAAACCGCCTGAATTTCGGGGAGGATAAGGAGTTTTGTGCCTCAAGTAGTATAAGCTTTTGAAATAAGAGAGCACACCAAGATCAGCTCTCATGTTAATGAAGACTAATGAAATATAATGACCTCAATACTCAAATACTTCATTTCAGAGCCTTGGGACGTGTGACAGAAGTAGATTCAGATGATTACCAGTCTTTGTCTGTACACAGGGCCTATAGAAATCCTAATGTAAATGAGCATAGCCTTAGGTCTGATGGCTTATGCTCTTTTTTCCTGCCCTTTTAGGCCTTGAAAAACGGAGACTATTCAGTCTTACTTCCAAAGCCCAAGTCTCCTTCCGACACAGCACTATCCTTCTGCTAAGTGGTAGCAGATGAGAGAGTTTTGATCACTGCACGAACATAAGAGCATTCCTGCCTCTAACACATGCCCCTTCCTAAGGACCGAGGCTGTCACAGACAAGTCAGCCTTTGACAAAGCAATAATAAAAGCCAGGTTTGTGATGATGGCCCATCAGCAGGTGGTACTGTGTAGTCAGTTTATAATGAATAAAGTGAGAACAATCTCATTTTGAAGGGGAATGTGGAAAAAGAGATTAGCATCACATCTAACACGAAGCCAACCAGCAAGGATGAACCCTGACACACCAGAACACAAACTGAAGGAGAAGGATTCTTAATGACCTAAGATAAGCATTAGCAAGCCAGCTCACAGCTACAATGCTGGTGGCTCATAAGAGCACCGTGCTTTGTAGAAACCTGCTTGAAGCAATTCTATAAAAGTGAACTGATCTTCCAATGCAAAAACCAGTTTCTACAGAATTGCTGTACAAAATATTTACAAAAGAACCCCAATTCCAACAATAGATACCACTTTTAAGAATGTTACCAGATTTTAATTCATGCATATGCTGCCAAAATAATCCCTTCACATACATACAGTGGCCAGTGAAACTTCTGGTATGCACTTATAAAAGACTGCAGGCAAACGGTGCTTTATATTCTCTTCTAAAGATGTTTCCATGAAGTCCTGCCCCATCAGTGCTCATCATGAGTCTTGATTGCTTAATGAGGAAAAATTACTAACATAGAGAGAAACTAAGCATGAATAAGGCTTTTTCATACTCACTTCCTCTGAGAACACACTGCAGCAGAGCATGCTGGATCCATGTGGCATACAGGAGGTTTCATCCCACATGCCTTTTGCTACAACGGTTCTGGTAGCAAGAACATTCTGCATGACCACACTAACAGCCAGTGCTGCTGCATGAGCCATCACAGAGGAGACAATCAGAGTGATGGTGGATGACTGAGGGCTTCAGGCAGCATGTAATTAAGGCTGAGTAATGATAACACGAATCTAGAGTGCTCATGAAGTCCTGTTCCTGGCACAAAGCAATGCAGAGCCTCGCTGCAGCCCCACGTTGTCTCCCATGCGTCATTTCCCTCAGCAATCCAAGGATCATCTGCACAGCAGATGCTGCATCTTCTTTATCCAGAAGAGACGAGCTGCACTGATGCACACCAGTAACCAAGAATGTTTGGTACTTATGCATTAGCTGTAAGGGGAAACTGGCACAGGGCTTAGAGGAGTCGGGAGCCCTCTCCTTGTGCATCATCAGCAAGCAAGGTGGAGGCAATCAAACCTTTGCTATGACGGTGTAGCAATGGGGAATCATTAGAAACAACCTGGGCTCAAACTCCAAAGTGTCCATATCCTTCTTTTCTGGGACTTTTCGATCTGCTGATTGAAATACTTGATATTTCAAAACAATTTTTAAAAGTCTCCTGGGCATAAATATAAAACATTTCCTTAGAATTATCTGGAACACCTAGCTTCCTCATGGACTGCTCCACGAACACATTTAAACCCTTTAAAACACCAGGGAACGATGATTTCCTTGCTCAGGAATCATATGTGCACTTTCATGGGTCATTAGACATGGATAGCTCTGAAGGTAGTCTAAATCTTTAAGCTCCCGTCTTTTAGCAAACGGGAGAAAACCAGGAGGAAGACAAAGAGAAAAGAAATAATGAATGTTTTGCATGGCCACTAATGAGCTATTGCAGGTCATTACTTTTATTTCCAGTAGGAATCTAAATTACAAACTGTTTGGGAATCAGTCGCATTAGGCATTTACTTTATAATGAGTGTGACTGCAATTTTAAAAAGCCAGCATACAGGATGGCAGAGAGGTTATAAAAACCTGAGTTACATATTGGATTGTGTGTACACACAATGACTGTATTATTTCTAGGGAATTAATTCCTCATTGCCCCCTCCCTCCCCCCAACCTTCCCAATTTTCCAGACTCTGAATCATTTTCTAATAGAATCTCAACAGGCAATAGTATTAAAAATGTGTTAGATGCTAGTGTCTGGGCCAGGAAAAGCACGACAATCTAATACAGAGAATCTAACTGGGGCATTCATCCAAGCCTGCCATCCATCTTTCCACTCTCTGTGGTCTCTCTCCCACTTCAGGATACAAAGATTGAGCAAGTCCTTGGAATAATGGCATTTAAATGAGGCAGGCTCTACCTGACAATATTTCTTTGCCAGGCAGGTTGCAGGTCCCAGGGAACAGATGCCCAAACTAAATCATCTTCCTCTTGGTTAAGGCAATTTGAATTGAGAGTCATTTCAGTACACGGAGGCAGACCGAAAACAGCCATCTTATTCCATTAAAGGGAAAAGAACCCCTAAGCCCCAGGCGTCATGATTTTGACACTTGATTTTCATTCCACAGTGGAACAAATACAAAACCTTTCAACAGTTCTCAAGAAAACTTTCAGGAGAGCAAGACAAGCCTGAGTTAATGAACTTGCTGGGTGGGTAAGACCAGCAAACTGGAACAGCAGCACTGGGAGAATTTGAAACAGTGCCTGACTCCATGTCTCCATATTCTATAAAGGATTCAGTGTCAAGATCCTCCTCTAAATTAAACAAATCCCATAGCTACAAGTAGTCTGAGCAGCAGAACTCAACCTCCTCCAGTTTTTGATAAAATGGCTTCTTTAATAGAAATGCTTTTTCTCCCCCTCCAATTCTAATCCTCGAGGCTGTGGGAAAAATAGAATAAAACCTTGTTTTGACCAGCATGAAATTCTCTGTCTAGATTTAAGTTGTCCATTTACACCCTTCCTATTAATCACAGCAGAACAGATGAGTTCACACCGGAAAAACAGAAGCAGAAACCTAGATGAAAAATACCTGTGCATTTCCAGAACGCCTGCCTTTCACGAGATAGCCAGGGTGGTTAAAAATTAATCAGTCAGCAGCATAGGATATCATATTTGGATGCTGATGTGCTCAATTAAAGTCTTGCTTCAGTAGTGCAGGCTGCAGCTGTCTCTGAAGGTTTGAAATCGCCAAAGGCGATATAAAGAGAAGTAAGGAGGAAAAGGCATTTTACAGAAACTATCCCATGCACTTGTTATAGCTTACCAAGGGAATCTTTGTCTGCAAAGAATGAAAGGAAACAAATTACACTACTGTAGTACACTTCCAGCGGGTTCAGTATACAACAGTTAGAAACAATCTCACTCCATCTGAGGGTGGCTTTGAATAAAGGAGCTGAACTTACACTGAAGAAACACGTATTGTGCTCTCCTGCTCAAATATGCAGAGTATGGAAGGAATGACAGATGGCATAGGATTTTTTTAGACACAGCCAGTCTCCTCAGACCGCAGGGCCCATATACTGTCAAAACTTCAGCTTAAAAAGAAGCTATGTCCTTCAGTGAAGTGAGCAAACAGAAAACATATCTCCCTTCCACCTTTCCAGTCCAATCTCTGGACTTACGGTAATCCCTTCCAGAGAAAAGTTATTGTCCTGATTCCTAACGAAGTCAAAGATGTTGGATAAGACTTGCCTGTCTCCACCAAATATTTACAGAGTCCTGTAGTTACTCTGTTGTCTAATCCTTTCTTCCACTAAGTAGAGAAATGAAAGCTGAAACTGAATGCCTCAGAAGGTGCAGCAGAGTAAATCTACCAAAAAATCCCACCTCTTTTCTGCTATGCAGAACTGTTTGTGTCAACCAAGCGTTCTACAGAAGCATTTGTTTGGAAAGCCACTAAGTCGTGGATATAACACTGAGACATTGTGTCTCTTACCTAAGGTGGTAATGCTTCTAACAAAGTACAGTTCAATCTACCTCCATCTCTCACCATGAAATTCTAACCAGGACATCGCGATGAGGAAAGATGAAGTTTAAGATTAATAAAAATGTGAGCAGCTGAGTCTTTGTACAGTATTATCAAAAAGCAAAATAAACACCTGGAGGAGTACGAAGTCAGTCTTGTAAAAAGGGCAAGGATACATAGCAGCATCCACTAACAACACTGGTACAGCATTTGCTTCCTCTAAACCGTGCAACCAAAGCCTAGATGATCTTCAAACTACCCTGCTGAATGAACCTGACATGATTTGGAAATCTGATACAGAAGTGCAGTCGTCGTTTTATCACTGACTGAATTATGAACGTTGCTGTGAAGTCCTTTCCAGTGTCTGTGCTTCCAGCCAGGCTGCTCTGTAGACAACATGCATCTAGCTGTGAACATTCTGCACCTAGTGCAAGGGCACCTCTGTGCTTCTAGTAACTGCTGACAGAAAGTCACTGCTGTGTTTTGTTTGGTACTGAGTCAGGAAATGCCTAACTGAGACAGCATGTTTTATTCTTATTGCTTTGAGCAAGAGACAAAACAAAAGGAAACAAAAGTTGAAAGCCGCTGTGGCTGAATGTTGTTTATCTTACATCTAAAGAAAAAAACAATATTTTCTTCCATAGTTTGAGTGTTTTCAGTGTCCTTATTAGAATGTATAAAAACACAAGTGGGAGGAAACAGCATCTGCTGTAGGTAGGTGGGGCTCCCCAGACGTTACAGATCTTTCACAAAACTTCTATCTGAATCTGATTGCAAAGGAGTCAGTCTGTAAGTACATTATGCTATTTCACATTTGATCCGTTAATCTCTGCTTGTTTTCACTCGACTTCCGGCCATAAATGTGCACCCCAAACTAATTTGTGAAGAAACTGCTATATACATTACTTGAACTACTGAGAATCACAGGAAACATCAAAGCCTGAAGATGACAACCATGGGGTCCTTTTTGCTGATTTTTTGACAATTATCCCCTTCACAGAGAGGTCCTTGCTCAGTAAGCATCTATACAAAGATATGGATGAGCAACAGAAACCACTGCCACACCTCTGCTTCAGGAGAAGGGCATGTCTTACTGGAATGGTCCCTTAAGAACTTGGATGACTAGCACAGAGTGAAATGAAGAGCTGTTACTTCCAGCTCAAATAAAGGAGCAGAGGATCAAAGTGGATAAGACTGGGATTAAATGCATGAATTGAACAGGGCAAGGTATATTGGGCTTTAAAGGAAAAAATTCACTGTGACTGAAGACTGCTCAATAGAGAAGGACCAGAAGCATGGGCCAACACAAGAAGTCTGGTTAATTATTTTACCAGCAGAAATTTCAGCAGATTGAAGTTGCCAGACTGAGTCCTTCAGTAAGGAAAAATGGTTGGTGGGAGCAACCGGAGTAGTAGTTGCAGGTTTGTATGAAAAAGAGGTGTAAGAAAACAACAATCCCTTTCCTTCCATACCTGGCCTGCTAAGTGCAATTTTGGATGTTCCCAGCAATACCCAGGCACATGTGGAGTGCAGCCAGAGGTGAAAAGGAGGAGGAGAGAGGGAGTGGGAAGTTGAACAACTGTCCTGTGAAAGGAAAGTCTGGTATAAAAATAGCATGAAAGCCCCATTTTACCAGCATGGAAACATATGTGACAATGCAGCACATCAATGCAGAAATAGCACACATCTCAGCTGGTGCTCGTGTGTCCATCTTTGTTTGCATTGATACTATACCACATATGAATGCATTCACAGCATGTACAAATGGGATCTTTCTGAGATAAAATGCAAACCTGAGTAATTACATTAATTTATCACACACCTTTGGCTGCTTCGCCACCTTCAGCCCCCTGAATATTTTTTAGCTTTCAAAACAACCCTTTATGGAAGAAAATCTTGAAGTGTTTAAGAGGAAGGAAACCAGTAGGGTTCTATAAAAACTGCATAAGGTATTACTGAAAATATCCTGAAACTGTATTGGCTCCCTTCTTCTTTTCCAGAAGCGCAATTCAGTATAGTTACACTGCTTACATATTAGAAGACAACACAGATCCCAGACCTATACAGTGAAATTGTGTTCAATGCTTATCAGGCTTACAATCTCCTGTAAAGCTATTAACACTAATTAAGATCACTAGAGATCCTTGGCAGTGGTGTCTCATTAATTTATTGATCTATGTTTTAAAAAACAGTCCAGATGTTGTCACCACTACTTGTGTTTAGAGGTTATTGCACAACATCTCTGTTGGTAACTTCCTTATTTTTCCAGCCTAAAGGAACCATTGGTTGATCAGTTCCCCACAGTGACACGAAGTAAAAAAGTAAAGTAACCCCCACACTTACAGAAAGATCCTACCCCAAGCAGAGCAGCTGTTAGGCATGTCAACTCTTAGGCATCTCAGTTCTTGATGCTCTCCATTCCCAACAAAGCCATTCTACCAGGTTGTAAAGGACCCGAGGAGCAGGCAGATGAAACTGAAGCTAGTTCCTCTGGTAATGAGCATTATAATAATCCTATTGTGCTTCATCCACTCATACAAATCCTTCTGTCTCAGAAGTCAGGAATATTCGCATTCATGACTCTGCTTGACAAAGCAAACCAACACTTTCTAAGAATTGCAGGGTTTTGGTACTATAAGCCAATATGCTGGAAACATTTATGGGAAGGAAAAAACAACACACAGAGAGTAACAATAGATAGCAGTGCTACGCTCTTTCTTTGATGAGGTTTAGGCAGTGGGATCCACAAATAGTTACCACATTCCCCCAGGACAGACAGATGATGTTTGTCATTTTCAAGACTCTGCCCTCCCCACCCCCCTGCTTGCTCTTTTGTGTGGTTGCTGATACTCACAGCTTCTTCATGGGATGGGATCTTGAAATAAGTTCTGCTGTTGCTGTCACATCTGCACCACAGAGACTTCCTGGATATTCACGACAAAACTGCAGCATGTTTCTGGTTGGGTGTCATCTTCTACGGCTTCTTCTCCACCTCCATCGTGTGGATGACATTTGTAAATTGCTCTCCATCTCATCCAGACACAGACATACCTGCAATGAATAAAGAGTTATGCCCATTTATTACCTTCATAAATAACTGGTTGCTGTTGAAGGCTTCAGGTTGCTCACAGGACGATTCCATGCATAAATAGCATTGAGTGAGTACACCCATACAGGCACGCAGACTCAAATGCTGGGGGGGAGGGATTGCTGTTAAGTTGATCTATTTCTTTGACCAAATGCACCATTATATACAGATCCGCAGATCTGCCTTAGGCAGACTGTACAGGTGCTTCATTACATTTGATTTTCCTCTAGATCAATGTAAACTCCCAAGAACCCATAACTCTGCCTATCCCATTCCATCACTGACCAACTTAATACTTTGCACTTCAAAAAACATCTAAGAAACATCTCAAGTTATCACTATCACTGCACCTTCCTCATACATCTCTTCTTTATCCCTTTTTGAAAGATTCCTTTTATCTGCTTTTAACAACACGAATACAAGCTCAGGAGCATGATTCAGCTCTCTGTATTTGTGCCAGTCTGACTCATGGCCATTCTAAAGAAGCTCAACTTTACCACTCACTCTTTGCTTCAAGGCTCCAGGACTGAAATCCTGTGGTCAGAACCAGCAGCTTACTCAGCAAAGCAAGCAAATAAAATGCTTGGATTCATGATGCTGAATTATTTTTGCTTTTCCTTTGCTTTGTATCTCAGCATATGGACATCTGTTTATTTCCACTGATTTAATTTACGAATTTATGCAGCGGCAGTAGCACAGCACTAAGATAAGCCCTCTGTTTTAATAAAAAGCAAATCTAACAGAGAATGTGATGAAGTATCTAGTGTTATGCCATACAGCTGGAAAGAAGATTGAAGGGTATGGAGTTTGCTTCTGAAATATAGTGGCAATTTAAAAGTCTTTGCAATTTGATGGCTCAAAGTTTTGTGCATCATTCCACTGTGTCTGGCAGTTTCAGTATCCTCTGGGCACCATGGAAATACAAATACAACATGAAAACAGGAGAGTGGTTTCAACAGTTGTGGAACAGAATGGCTCCGAGCACTAACCTTAATAAATCTTTTAAATCCCAAGTTTTGAATATCTGAAAATCCTGAATATTCAACAGTGAGGTTCAAAGCTGATCAAATAGAACCAAGAATTCGTTTGATGCTTCATACCTGGTGAAAATCAGTATACCCCCAATTTATCATTGGTTATTTAACATCTTTCTTCCAATTCCTGGCTCTGTTCAGGTATTAAACATGAGAAATGCCCTTCAGTGATACCATCCTACAGCTAACTGATGCTGCTCACCTGCAATGTCATGTGAATGCGACCTGGTTTCAGAGGTTCTAACAAATCAGTTTTATACAGACGAATCCTGTCCTTCATACCTTTGATATGCAGAAGTTGTACACAGCAAAGGGGAAATCTGGCAGGGAATTTCTATTGCTCAAGATCTGATCTCAGTGCACAAAGCAAAATCCTGAGATTAGAAAAATGCATTTGCTTCTGGGAAATATTCTACATGCATGAACATGCTGGGAAGACAGCTTCTCTTGGCACTGGATTGTGATCTGTATCTGCAGCTCTTTGTTCAGAAGCAGAAAAAGAAGTGGAGTTAGGAGAGAGAGACTGGAGATAGCATGGGTGAGAGGCCCAGCACTTTCTTATTCAACTCCAAAGCAAAGATGACTGAACTCTGCCTATCTCCTCAGACTGAACAGCCACATGTAACAAGCTGAACAGCTGAAGGCTGGAATTGGGTCAAATATTGGGCAAAGAGAAATCTGAGATAATAGATTCCCTTGCCCTAGGCTGACCACAGAGTGTTATGAGTGGTGATAACCTCGAGGTGCTCCTCTTCTCATCCAAGATTCCCAGCCCCTGCCAGCTCCACCCTCTCCCCATCTCCAGCTTCTGTAACTTGCTCTCACTCCTGCAGAAGTAGGAGACCCACAGAAGCCATTCCCCAAATAAGCCCTCAGGAATCCCTTAATCATCTAATAAAATCCCTTACGACCCATTTAAGCTAAGAAGAGCAGATGACAGAGTGTTGCTGTTTGCTTTGATGCATAATCAAAACTGGAGCAGAAGATAGTTGAAATGAAGACTTTCAAGGATTAGTTTGTGCCAGGATTCTACCTGATGATTCCTAAAGGTTGATTAATCAGAGCTGACAACCTTCTAGGGAGTCACCCAACTCTTTTTAAGTGATGCAAAATAAAAAGGGGCAAATTTTTCACCGTTACTTTGAAACTGAACCCATAGGCCTTATAAATATTGACACTTACGCATGAGATTATCACACACGGGTGATCAAAATTTCTCAGTGAGAGGCTCGATCTCCACCCATATTGATTTAAGAATGCATGTTTGCTAGCAGACACACTACCTGCTGGACAGGCTTCTTGAGAATCTTCCTCAGCCATGTTCCATAACCTCTGGGTATTTCCAGCCTTAGGGTGAACTGGGAAACAAGAATCGGGAAGGGGACCTCTCATAGCTGCCCCATGACAGCATCCCTCAAAGTGTCCCTGAAGGTCAGAGACATATTGGGCATCACAGAAGTGCAAACGCATCAGTCCCCAGCAGTTCAGCTCCTCCAGAGTAAGGGAATGGGAGCAAACAGGAGCTGCTGCACGCAGGAGTTTATATTCCCAAAGAGTGGCTGACTACCTCTCGTCGCTGTCAGGCTCCCAAATGCCATGATTTGGCAGCAATTAAGTGACTCAACCCCTGCAGCCAGGAGTGGTAGCCGATTTCCTTATCCTGAAGACAATTAACAACCATCTTGAAATCACCATTTTTTTCTTAAATAGCTGATGATAACAGCTTCACTCCAGAGATGAACACTTCAAGTCATTGCCCTGACTCTAAATATCTGCAAAGTCAGGTACTAACCAGGAAGGCACCTGTACCTATTCAGCTCCTTCTGAGCACAAACCATTTGTTCTTCTGGCATCTTGACCCTATGTTCTAAAAAGCCCAAGGAGGTACACACAGCACATCAGAGATCTCCCTGTACCCAACAAGTCCCAAGCCCAAGCTGGAAGCAACCTGATGAAACGCACTGAAACTGGTCTTTCCAAAGGGTTTACAAGCACAGATGGTTTGATCAATATGTGCTGCAACTGGCAAAGTTGTTTCATCTGCTTTTGGCACCACTAGATCGGGAATTACTTCCATATTATTCTCTTAGTTGTTAAACCAAGATTTTAAGGGAGGAATAGAACAGGGGAAGCGGGGGGAGCGTGAGTCTCTCGTGTTAAATCCACCTCATGTGCAAGCACACAAAGCCAGAGAAGTTTGCTGCCTCATGCTGTGAGTGTACGTCTTGGTTTTTGGCAGTGGAACAAAACCCTGGAAGCAGTCTGGAGGCTTTCACATGTTTTGCTGCTTGCTTTGGCTACCGTCGGAGCATCCCAAGCCCTGTGCTGGCTTTGCAGAGGTATGTTTTGCAAGGCATTTTTTAGAAAATGTTTGCAATGAAAATAATTTAGGTGGTTTCTCTCCCTCCTTTTTTTAAAAAATGTTATTTAACAAGCTGATTTTCAAATTGTTCAAATAAAGAAAACCTGCAACCTTATCTGTAATAAAATCAGAGCAAGCTGCTAAGATAAATCCTGTGAGCTATTCTCTGCATGCCTCATATGTTATTGATAACAGCACAGATTCTCCTCTGTGTGATTTTCTAGGATACAAAATGCGTTTGGGCTCTGGATCCTATGTAAGGAGATCTGGAAGCCTTCTTGAGCACTGCCTGATGGCACCCTGGGCACTGCATTCCCCTCTTATTCCAGAGCTTATGAGGCAGCAGACAATGATGGGGCCACGACCCAATGCTCACTCTGCTTCTGAAGTTAATTTCACAGCCTGTATTGATTCCTCTGCTGCCTTGGCTAAGCTGCTTCCGGTGTATTTGCAATTTATGCAAACTGAAAAGTTTTACATTGCTTTCTGGTGCTGTATAGAATACATTTGCTTCCTGCTTTCTTAAGTGCTTGCAGAGTAAACGGAGCTGTTGACTCCAGCATTCGTTGGCTCAAGTGCTCTCCCAGAGCTGCACAAAGATGTAAAGAATTGCACAAAGATGTAAAGCATGGCACAGAGGGCAAAAAAAGGGCTGAATTTGATTGTTCAGGGCCCTTGCTCATGGTCTGATGGAAATATGGGGTATGATCTACTTTCCCTTACTTCAAAACAGCCTCAAACCACCAGCTCTCGGACGAGCCTCCTTTGAGACTCCCTGATAATGAACTTCAGTAAGTATTTTGCAATCAAAATGAGTCTTGGTATTTCTGAAAGACGCCAGATTCATGCCAGCACATCTGCTGAGGCTGAATGTCTGATTCATCTGGGCAAGTCACCGTGCCTCTGTTTCCCCCTCCTAATAAAATAAGGATAAAAATTAAACCTTCAGTAGACTGATGTGCTCATCCCAGCTCCAGATTTTTCTGTTTTCTACAGATATCCTTCAACACAGGAGAAAAAGAACACATATTTTTTTTCACTGCTGTCATTCTCATCTGTTGTTCATCACAGTGCGGACTGCAGGATTTTGTTTATATTGATAGATGTTTTATCTTTAGAAAAGAAATAATACTTTGGAACATGAAAAATATGGAAAGCAGAAGGAAAGAGTGAAAGGGAATAGGGGAGAAAAGCTAAACACAGTACACACTATTAAGAAGAGTGCTAAAAGAGCTTATTCCAACCCTAGATAATAGTATGCATGAAACAAAGTAAACCCCAGGAGCTTTTAGTATGTATCAGCTATATAAAAGAAGACCTGAAAGATATCACTGAATGAAGCAGGTAAGAGACATGTGACTGTCAGAGCTTTAATTTAATTAGATCTTGAGGTGATAAAGGACAGTTAGGCAGACAGTGTGCCAGCAAGGGAGAATGGACAGAGTAAATGGTCTCTAAAGTACGTAACAGAAAGTGACCAATGACATGTAAAAAATAGCACACGGGCAACAACAGAAGGCTGTCTTTGTTTCCCCCAAACCTGCTGAAGCTGTGGTATGTTTTATACATTAACCTCTCTGTATCATAAGCAGCACTGGGCCAGACAGTACGAAGGTGATAGGTCACTGAAGCAATAAAGCAATCCTCTATTAATGCCTATGCTCCAAAAAATGCAGCCCCAAATTCCTTCCAGATATTCAACTGGCTGATGGGAGTTTTATTTGTAGATTAAACCATAGAGCAAACTGCAGCCCTTACATCCTCTTAAATCATGCAGCCTCCTCGGAATGACTACAATTCTCTCCGAGTTGCGTTACCCAGAGTTTGTAAATGTCTGGAAGGCATAAACCACTAATGCATGTAATTTCTCTTTTCCCTCCTGCCATTTCTCTGGCTTTCCCACACAGATCGCTGCTTTCTCCCAGCCACTTCAAGAATGGGATATATTTCTGTCTCAGAAACCATGCACTATCTCTCCCAATCCAGGGAGTCAGATTACACTGAGATTTAAAACATATTTCCTTGCTGAACAAATCAGATATTCACTTCCACAAGAAGACATCTGCGCCCAAACCAGGTGTGACTCAGAATGGTCACCTCCAAATTTTCATTCAGGGAGAGTTCAAAGGCCTTGGACACAAGTTATTGATCATTGTGTAGCACCACCACACACACATGGCAAAGAGCTGGGAGGGTGATTGAGGTGGGTTATCACATCCCCTTGAATAACATCCTTGGATGAGTTCTGCAGGCCCCCAACTGCTCTGCATAGAATCATTTAAGCAGGAGAAAGCCTTCAAGATCATCAAGTCCAACCATCAACCTGACCTACTGAGTCCTGTCACTAAACCATATATATCCCTTAATGATTTAGTGCTATTTTCTTATAATATTCCATATTAGTCCTAGTGGTATTTCTGGATCTTAGTGTAAAGATCAGATAGGAATACAGAAGGTTCCTCCTGCAGCAGAAGTTCTGAGCCATCCCAAACTGCTCAGCACTTGTACTCTGCTCCTAATCACTGCTGCCAGATTCACTTTGCATGACATCCTAGCACCAGTTCCCATGGAAGTATCTCACAAAGAGCAAGCATCCTACTTTCAGGTGCCTGTGAGTTATCAGAACATTCAGACAGCACTTCTTTTCGTAGCTTCTTTTAAAGCAAGGCACTCAAAAAGCCTGAACACCAAAGCCAAACCAATCGGGGCCAGTTCACCTTTAATTTTCTGGCTCTACAGCTCACTAATACAGTGGACACTGTATCAAAAGAGAGATTGCTTAGTTCTGGGTACTTGGATGAATTTTTTGCATAAGCTGTACCTGGAATTCTCAAAGCCATTTTCCAGTCACTCTGCTGAAGGGCTTAGCGTGAACTCAGGCAGCGCATCTTATCCTCACTTAATGCAAACACCCATCCTTCTCAGAGGTGAGTGCATCCAACACCTCCTTTTAGTCCCCAAAGCTGTGCTTCAATACAAGAGGTTTTAACTGCCACGCTGAAGTCACTCACATCTTTGAATAGCCCAATTAATAATTATGGTATGATAGACCGTATCAGATTGATGGCAATAATGAACTAACAGTTTTCTTACATATCTGTGTAAGACTACAGCTGTCTCAGAACTTACTGTTGCAGTTTTAAACAACAAGTATGCTCTGCTTCAGGCTTAACCTTCAGAAGTGTTGTAACAAGAAATGGACTTCTCTTATTTCCCATACTGTTAACCTGTGAAAAGCAGATAGCTCTGAGATTGTCTCTCCAAGAGTCACAAAGAAAGTAATTGCATGGCTCACATGGGCTGAAACCATGCAAGGATGCAAAATCTAGGTGCTTTCCAAAACTCATATTGACCATCCCTAACTTATTCCTTCTCCAAAGGTGATTCAGAAATGTTATAGTAACAGGGCTGTTTGGATTGCTGCTGGCTGGGGCAGACATAAAACTTCAGAAATAAACAGAAATGATACTGAAGGTGAATGAGGAAGGAAAACAAATGTTACCCCAGGTTTCTGATTGATTAGGTTGGTGTAAATGTGGCCCTACGAAGCATGCAGTGAGTTATTAAGGTTGGCAAAGACCACTAAGATCATCTAATCCAACAGTTTCTTTGCTCCTGAATCTTTTTGCCCATCTTCCCTGGGCCAGTAACCTGCATCCACACATTACAGCTCTGGCTTTTGAACCCTTACAAATCCCTCTGTAGGATTTTGATGCTGCTCACAGTAAAGGAAGGCACTATGTGTAGCAGTGCACCTCCTGCCTGACATTTCACATGCCTGTGCAGCCTGATAACAAGTGAGTGCCCATGTGCCAGCAAGTTCCTCCGCCTGTTTGTTTTCTTACCTGGGTCTCCTGTGGTGGATAAACACTGAAGTGGCACAACTTGTTCTGCATGAAGCAATGAATTGGCCTGGACTGATGTTTGCTAACAAATCCCTACTCTATTCATTTCCTGCTTCCTCCTGTTACAAGGATTCTACTCTCCTAGGGCTCTGTATTACTTTCTTTCGTTTTGAACTGTTTTGCCTAGATTTCAAGCAACATACAATATTTCTCAACGTACCATGTTTCTTCAAACCTCTGCCCATCACAACTAATCACTTAATTGTGGGGAGCTGGAGATACCAAGCATTCCAAATGAGCTTTTCCAGGTACCCAGCAACCTCGCCCTGCCAGGTTTCCCAACTGCACTCAGTTAGGTGGAATGAATCCAAGTGGGTTTGGCAAGCCAGCTGCTCCCACCACCTACACACACACACCTACTGGTATTTCATTTGCTGAGCAGCCCTTTCTTCTCCCCATTGTCCTACCCACCACGGTTGCTTGGCCAGGAGGGGAATTTATAGTTCAGGAGTTCAAAAGAAAGCTCATCCATCCTGCACTGAGATCTGCAGCTGGGGCACGTCTGCCCTGCCCCAACTTGTCTGGAGTGATTGGGATGCTCCCAGCTGAAGAGACACATGGAAGCCCTCCTTCAGTCCCACCAAGCACTCCTGGCATTATAAAATGAGAAGGGTTTTCTGCATACATCTGAATGAGATTTGGCTGCCAGGCAGCTGGGAGCCAGTAGAATCACAAGACCATTAACATTGGAAAATACCTCTCAGATCATCCAGCCCAACCCCAGCCCACCCCCACCATGATAATTGATCACGTCCCTCACTGCTTCATCTCCACATTCCTTGAACATCTCCAGGGATGGTGACTCCACCACCTCCCCGGGCAGCCTGTGCCAGTCTCTTGGCTGTTTCAAAATGACACAATGATACCATGCAAGTTCTGTGGTGCTAAATAAAGCTCCAGTGAAGGGGATAAACAAAATAAAAGCAAAGGCCTTCTGCATCACAAATACCTCTAACACTGTAAGGACTTACTCTTCTTGGAAGGGACCTTAAAGCCCATCAAGTTCCAACCCCCTGCCACAGGCTGGTTGACCCCACCAGCTCAGGCTGCCCAGGGTCCCATTCAGCCTGGCCTTGAGCACCTCTACAGATGGAGCACCCACAGCTTCTCTGGGCAGTCTGTGCCAGGGCCTCACCACCCTCTGAGTAAAGAATTTCCTTCCCTAACATCTAACCTAAATATCCAACCTTTCACTTTAAAACCATTCCCCCTTTGTCCTAGGAATACTTTGTTTTCTTCCGCCTCAGAAGAAAATGGAATGCAAACACAAGTTAGCACTTCTGGAGAACCAACAAAAACACCTTTCTGCCTGCAGCATCTCAGCTGCCTTTCTGCAGAAACCGGCTATGGAAATGAGCTCCCTGGAGTCCTGCTGACACTATCTATTGTCACAGTGATGATCTGACCTGATAAAGGTGCTTTTCATTCTTTTTAACTGACAAGGCAGTGCTCATTTCAGCAGGAAAGTGGTGGTGTTAAAAAGAAAAAGGGCAAGAGTAAAAGGAAGAAATACTGATAAAGTTTTTCTTCATCAACAGTGGAAAATAAAAAGCATATACAGGTGGAAAAATCTATGTTTTCTTTTATCCCTCGGAAACCTTGGAAACATGTGAGGCAAACTCACCATTTCAGTTGGTAAGTAGCCAAAATGCTGCTGATGGAAAAGTTGTGTCCTGGTCCCAACGTCTACTGTTCTTCCCAGAAGGTTCAGGTATTATCCTAAGATGAGACGTGGTGCAAGAAACAAGCACAAGAAAGTCAAAGCCCTGCATTCTGCCACATCTCTCATTCTGGCTTTGAAATAAATGCAGCTGGAACAAAAGGAAGGAGCAAATAAAGTTTGCTATGTGGCTGTGATAGCTGTTCAGTTTCTGGTCTTACACCAAACCACTGATGCTCCCTGCAAAGGGCACTCACCCACAACTTCTATACAAGCCCATAGGATAAGAAAAAAAAAAAAAAAGTGCCACAGACAACAACAGAACTGACTGAAGCAAGGTTAGGTTTCTTACAACCTCATTTTACCTCCTGCCTTATCTGTAATTAGCTTCTGTGAAATGCTTTGAGCTTTATTTTTCCCTTATCTGAGCTGACACACTTGCAGAGCAGCCCCTGGATGCAAGGGGTAAGGGGAACCTCAGCCTGCTCATCATTTGCTTTTGGCTGCATTAAACATGACTGCAGTCAAGCACTTCTTGAGAACTTTAAGATTAATGTCATTTATTTTGGTCAACAGGCTAAGTCTATTCAGCTTTGGTTCAGCTCAAGCTGTGATTTTCCAAAGAGAGTGACCAAGTTTCTCTCAACAGCTTGCTTCTGGAATGACCTGGGCGATAAATACGTCTGTGTAACACGAGGAACTTCAGGGAGCTGTAAGGAAGGGTTTATGCACCAGACCAATCTGAGGCTGTGGGGTTTTTTTGTGGTGTGAAAATATGACCCGTTTGGTTAGTTTGGGTCCTTGGCATGGCGACAGATTTTCTTTCATAAAAAGTACCAAGGACAAAATGAGATTTTAATTTGTGACAAAGAGTTGCACAAAGCAATTTGCTAAGGAAAGATCCAAAACAATTCAGCACCAGCCCACTTCTTCCATTTTTTTTTTATTACTGCTATCTCTAATTACAGGCATGAGACCCAGGTAATAAGTGGGTTACATTTTCTACTAAGAAAATGATGTGTATAATTATAGGCACATGTTCAACTGAGATACTGTGGCATCCAGTGCTTCCACAAAGATGATAATTGTCAACCTTTGCACTGTAATTAAGTCTAAATGAGAATCCTAATCGCTTTCCAAATGAGCAAACAGTAAGCCTATCTTGATTGGTTCTGTTGTGCCAATGAATGAAACTGATTTATTCTATGGGTTAATTAAGTTTTATAAAAGCACATATCCCCCCCACCTTCCCTCAAAACCCACATAGTCAGCAAATATTTGAGCTAATCAGTCCTATATTGTTTTAGTGCCGTGTGATAGTATTACCTGTATTATCCTATTAGGAGCCCCGGTTTTCTGCAACTTTGATTTCACATTACCCCCTTGAAGCGACTACGTCACCTTTGATTCACCTGTTTTTTGGGGTCTGTGGCCTTCTCTCCCCTGTGATGCTTGTGATTTCAGCAAGGGTCACGAACAGAAGAGGATGCTGTGCAGTATGACACTTAAAAATGTCATTAAAAATGTGCTTTATGCCTAACCATGCCATAACAGGCTCAGCGTAAGCGATCTCATCTCACTGACTTTCTTTTCACTGCTATTCATGTGGGATATTTTCCTACAAAGTGCCAGTCAGCCAGCCCAGCAGGACTCTGCTAAGCACAGACCACACAGGGAGATCCCGAGGATGGCTGATGCTATGTTTCATCCCGGGTAAACCTTCAAACTACACAAGATGACCAAAACCAGCATGACTCACTCTTACCTCCTGTTTCCACATTCAGCACAACGCAACCATCCAATAAAGCTAAAGAGATCATTTAGTGGGCATGGTGGTGATGACTTGATTGGTTGGATTAGATTATTTTAGTGGTCTTCTCCAACCTTAATGACTCCATGATTTGAACTCTACATGTGATTTGCTCAATTTCAACAAAGACAGCAATTGTATTTAAATAGGCAGTAGGAGAGTTGGGAAACTTCTGCAACACTTCAGTCAGGCCTCCCAGGGTAGGCATGCACATGTCCAGAAGACCCCAACATCACTTCTGCTAGAAGATGACACAGTGCAGGGATGAAAAAAGGAAGAATTTGGATACATTCATCACCAATCAGCACAGATACACAAAGTCAGTGCATACATAGCAACTTATGACAGGAGAAAAAGTGTTTTGTTTCCCTATTGTTTCTGTTCCCTCTCCTCTTTCCCAACTCAGTTGTTTGCCCTCAAGAACATATTTATTCTTCCCTTCAAGAAGGACTTGAGCTACAAAATAAATGCCGAGTAAAACGTTTCCAGTGCACTTGCCCAAATAAAATGATTTGCGCAATTTAGTGGAAAAAATCACAGAGCTGAAAAAATATATGTGCTTCCTGTGGCGAGAGCACCTGAAAGGCAATGAAATTCCATTACCTGAAACAAGCCCATAAACAGCATTACAGAGCAGCCACTTGTCAGTGCTGGATGCTATTTGTGGGAAGCCACTAATTGCAGCTTTCATAAAACGGTTTGACTCCCTTCCAGGCTGATGCACAGTGCATTCCAAGTGGGTGATTTAGAAGCTGCAGAAAGCCAAATGCCCCAGCCACAGGGGAAGGCTGCCACACTGGCACTCCCTACGGAGAGCTCCTCAGTTGAGCAAGACACTGGCCACTTCATGTCAAATGCCTTCCTTGCTATGTCTCTTCCTCCATCACAACCACTACGAAAATCAGGAACCCGTGGCAGCAGGAATGGCAGAGGACATTGTAAGGGTAGCTTCTGTCTCCAGCACATTCGTGGGATTTACTATTAGATGAACACTAGGACAACTAAGCTATAATTCATTTGTCTAAACAGAAATAGTTGATGTCACTTCAGACACACTCTCCAAGACTTCACTTCACTAACAGAAACAACGCGTGGCCTACAGAAGACTTCTCCCTTCCTGGAAAGGGGACCTGGAGGCCTTCTAGAGCATCCCAAACAGTTTCTAATGTATACAGTGAGGCTACAGAATCATGGCACAAATGAGTTGCTCATGGTCATACAACGAGCACACAGCAGAAGTAGATTTTTCCAGCGTAATGCTTTAGCGAAAGACCTTTCCTCCTATTTGCTTTTCTTCCAACATAACATGGTCTTCCTTATACAAAAAAAAAAAAAAAAAAAAAAAAAAAGAAATTTAAGTCAGACTTCTCATCCGCATTCTGAATCCAAAACATACACGCTTTGTTTCTGACCCTATGGTTGCTTCATATTTTGCCTTGTGAATCTATTCAGATGACACAATAGGACAAGCCTGATTGGCAAGTGGGAAAATTGGCACTCAGAAGTGTGATTCATCAGGCCTTTCAGAGCACACAGAGAAGACAATCTGCTGATGTTTGGATAGTTTGCATGTTCTTATCTCAATGGAACTTGTTCACACAAGCCAGGTTTGATTTTATGTTATCCTAAGCCTTGCCCTATACTTGTCCTAGTAGCTGAAAACAAGTTATTTTAGCCAAAGGCTCCAAAACCCTCACTTCTTTTTTAAAATAAAAATAAACTGATCAGTGAATTTAAAAAAGAGAGAAAGAGAGGGAGAGAAAAAAAACACAGAACAGTATTTTCAGTGGCTCATGAGCTGGAAAATCAACAGTTTTTAATGAGGAAAAAAAAACGATTAAGGCCATGCAGCAGCTGAAAAAGCAAGCACTTATTAAAACAAAATATTTAATGATCACAACCATTCAATGGTTGGAAAAGCATGTTCTAATGACCACGTTTAATAATGTTTAGAGCCACCCAGGGCCTTGAAAAGCAACTTCTTACCTAACTTTGTAGAGCTGCTGATTTCAATAAATAACACGCAGTTTAACCCATATGTAGGGGATTAGATTCCATTCCACTTCTGGAGAGAAAAAGGTTAAAAATCCTCTGCTTTTAACTGAGGGAATTTTGAGACAGGTAAAAGGGAGAGAAGTGAAGAATCCAGTGCTGCAGGAGAAAGAGAGCTCAGCACTGTTCTTCCCAGCAGGGAATTTCTGGCATCCCAGTAACAGCAATGGAGAACAACCACAGATTTTCTATTGCCAGGAAAAGAGGTGAGATTGTGCCACTGCAGGCATTTCCACCTCCATCTTCACCAACTGAATGCTCTGGAGATGGGAAAAGGGGCCAGGGGCAGACAAAGCATCTCCAAGCATACTGTAACATAAGGTTTTGTTCAGTGTGAAAATAATATCTTGCCCTGAGGTGGCACCAGACATTTATTCTGAAGTTCATATTGGCATAGAAGATGATATTTGATGGAAAACTGTCCTATTTTAGCTGTTTTCTGCTCAGAGGAGGCCTGTCCATGTTGAAAAAAATGCTCCCAGTTATAGGAGAGCCAAGGTGCTGCAACCCAGCCCTCTTGGGTAGTGTGACCACCTTCAGTTTGAAACACTACCACAATTTGTTGCCAATATTTCACACTTCTCTAGCTTTAATACACAGAAAATAAGTGCTTGGGGTTATCACACTTTGTTGACCGGGACTCAGAGAATCTTTTTGAATCCCTCTGTGCATTTGGAGCCTTTCCAGAAGCTCAGCATGGTACCTGCAAAGCAATTTGTCTTTGCAAAAATATTTTGCCATTTAAAGCCACTACGTGACAGAGAAAAGCAAGTCCTGAAAATATATGCCATGCTCAGGGCCGGTTTGTAGCTTTACATGCTGAGGATTTAATGCAGAAACCCCTCCAAGGGAAACCAGTTCTTAGGCTGCTGCTACGAGAACCCTTTCCACCAAGCAGAAACAGGAGAAATCAATGTGCATTAATCAAAGTATCAGATGTAAGAGAGATCTATCAACAAATAGAAATAGGGCCAGTCTGCCGGCGTGGTGCCAGGCATCTGACCAAGGCTGCGTGCAAATAGAGACACAGCACACTGCAGCACAGGCTCCCAGCACAGCAACAAGATGACAGTGAACTGCAGTGCTCGGCTCATGCGTTCAGGAGTCCGTTGTGCTTATCTGACCATACTCCAATGACCAGTGCAGAGCTCAGGCTGTAACTAAGATGACGACAGGAATTGCTCTGAACTTGTTGCCTCAGAAAGAATGACTGACATTTCTTAGGAACAACTAGGGGCTTCAGCTGTGAGAACAGTCATGTGCAATGCCCCGGTGGGTAGGCAGTGACGTCCAGCTAAAGCAAGGTCTCTGTTAAGGACGCACCAACCTGAAAGCTTGTGATCGTAGAATCATAAAGTCTGGAAAAGATCACTAAGATCATCAAGCCCAACTGTCAACCCTTCACCACCACACGCACTGAACCACATCCCTCAAAACGGCAGTGGCACAACCTCACCTGCAGGAGAACAGTTTTCAGAGGGAAAGCATACTGGTAAGCTTCCCATGCTGGAGTGCTGGCTTTGTATTCCCAGATAAAAAACATACACAGCTTCGGTGGAAAGCACATCTGCCAAGACACATCAGGTGATTCATACCCATTGGCCACTTCAGTTGTTGCCCATGGTCAGTAATGGGGGTGCCTGCTGGCTGCCTTGTCTCCTCCATGTGCCCCTCCAATCCCACCAACAGGGTCTCACTGTCAAGGGCAGAACACACAGAGCCCCGCATCAGCAAACAACAGATACCTTCATCAAATGTGCCACAAATCCCACACCCTGCCCTGTCCCATAGCAGGTGGGTGGTGTTCTTCCCTGTGGGCACCACCACTGCCCACCCTCCACCGTATGACCCTCTGCCAAGGGTCCACATTACTCTGTCTTGGTGGGCTCTGGCCTGTTTCCAGCTCAGCTCACTGAAATATTGAGATGGAAAAAATAGCCTTTCCATATCACCAGCCCAGGGCACCCAGCCACCAGATGGCAGGCAGCCAGCTGGTGCACTTGGGTTTCCATTTAACTCAGCAGAGACAATTACAGCCTTTGTGCTCTGTACGCACCTTGCCCTGGACATGTTGCACCCTCCTTCCTTGGCATTCTGGCTCCTGCACCTGGGTTGCCCTCTCCTCTCCCAACATTTTGAAGTCATTTTAAAAATTCCAGTTGCTCAGGTGCAACTTTTCCAATTTTTCTGGATACTGTAGCATTAATAAACCACACCTCCTCCCCTTTCAAATTGTTTTTTCAACCAGAGCTGGAAGCTAGTTGATACTAATAGACTGCAAATGATAAACACAGGGAATCAGAATGGCTTCAATTGGAGGGGACCTTAGGGATTATCTGTTTCCAATCCCACTGTCATGGAGATAGTTGCCAACTGCTAGATCAGGATGCCCAGGATCCCATCCAACTGGCCCTAAATGCCTCCATGAAGGTATTTATTGGTGGAGATCAGTCCCCAAAATTATCTTGCAGTGGGGAAAAACAAGACAATGACGTAGAACAAGAAGTAGCCATTCAGCAGGACACATCTGTTGCTGCTTCCAGCACCATTCAAGCACTCTGTAAGAAACTTGGGGTTGCTTCTCATGGGACTTTCTCCCACTCACTGCAAACATCCTGACAAAATCCTACAGCTTAGCATCCCCAGCAGCTCCTGCCACCTGCTCCTTCCAGCCTCCAGCCCTGCATTTGCCCAGGTTCTCACAGATACTCTGCAGATGAGAGCAGCCTACAAGAATCCTAGGGAGGAAGCACATGTCTTTCTGTATATCTAAATGAAAAATGCCCCGGATCCAGTTTCCTCCTCTAAAGATCGTACAAAACATTCACAACCATATGCACTCTTTTCTCCTGAGGAGCTACAGGGAACCACCTTAAGCCCTGTGACAGGTTTGACAACAGCTGCAGCAAGATTAATGTTTTAACTGCATTAGTATCCTTATTGGTACTAAGTAGTTTTTCATATATTTGCTCTTCTACAGTGGTACTACAGGATATTTACCCACTGGGAATGCTGTACTTTAAACAGTAAAAGAATGTAATTCTGTTCTTCCTATGCTATTTTTTCCTTCAGGATTCCTAATTTATTTATTGGGATTGCTTGTGGTTTCCAATAATGCAAATGAAGCAAAACAAAAACAAAACCCCAAACCTGAAGAGTAACGTTGTTAAACTTTAGCACTGGGGATGACAGGTAACAAGGATTGAGAAAAAAAAAAAAAACACCAATACAGCCCCGCTACAGAAAGACACCCCATCACGTTCTGTATTTCTGCTGCAGGAAGTTTTATGGGGTGAGTGCTGATGAGTAAACACTATAAAACAAGTTGAGAAATGTATATCTGATGTCAAGAGAAGGCAAATAAAATAAAGTGAAACTTGCATGGAGAGATGTAGCTGTGGATGTGAAACCTGGTCATGCCCTGCACTTGCCTTGAGCTCCAGCTAAAAAGGAGTAATGTGTTCTGGCTTTGGTGGGAGATGGTTGGAAACAAATAAGATTCATCTTGTTCCCAAAGAACAAGAAAATAACCAACACAAAGTCAGCAATGAAACCACCTGCTTCCCATCATGGGCTTGAATGCAATTTGTAGAATCATTAGCATTCATTTACCAGAGTCTCTCTTCAACAATTTCTCCAAGACAAAGAAAGAAACTCTATCTGGAGAGCTATGCTAAAATGTTGGCCTTCGCTAGCTGAGCTGAGAAACTTTTGCTGACAATGCTGTCACATTTCTTCTTTGCAAAAAAGATTAATAGAGGGAGTAGAACTTGTTAGAAGATACTCATGACAATGACTTTGTCCTCAAACCATCTCTAAAATATTTAGGGGCATTCACAATCTAAACTTTTTGGGGAGAGAGAAAGGGAAATGGGAGAGGGGAATCTTTCAGGACTTTGGCAACAGCTGATGCTCCAAATTTACTGCCTCACATCTGAAAAAGTCCATGTAAGGCAAGACAGAGCGATTACTCCTTAAACAATCCTCAACAAGCATTGCTTGCAGGGCAGCTGTTGAAGTGGACACATTTATAACCACCCCTCTATATTCCAGAAGGATTGTGATTACAACTTCTGCACCATCAGCCCAGTGTCTCACGTGATAGATGCTTGAAGGAGTTTTGTATCAGTGGCATTTGCTGTCGTTCTCCATCAAACTGGGCTAGCAGTGCAGAAGTCATCAAGCTGGAGTGCTATGGTGTTATCTTCTGGATGCAACTCCTTTAAGGCTTTGTGTTCTGAAAACAGTGGAAAACTATCCAGAAAAATAAATGAGGCTCTTTAGTAAAGGACTGCCATCAGACAGAGGCATCTAAGGACAATAATTCCTGATTTCAGAAAACTGCTGTTCTCTAAAAGGCAAAGAGACAATGTCATTCAAGTTAAGCTCAAACAGAAACTTAAAATCCTGCGTTTGGAAGGTGGCATGGGAAAACACTGGCATATTACTTAAATGTCAAGTGAAAAGGTGGAAATTTCATGAAAATGTGGTGCCTTGCCTTGCTGACAAGCACTAAGCCACTGCAGTGAATGGACGAGGCTCATGTTGGGCCATGGAGGCCCAGGAATCTGCAGGTATCATTGTAGTGCAACAGAGGTTCACAAGAACATGAGGAGTTAAATCATCCTTTCTGTTGACAGGACTATTTTTTCTCCTGCTCTGGGAAATAACCTAGCTGGACTCCTTGGAACAGCTGTTTTCTACCATCTTTGTCATCTGTTTTTCAAATTACCTAGCTATTAAGTGATTATTTCTGATGATTCCAGCCTGAGAGCATCTGGAATTCTTAAAAACCCCCATCACTTCAGGTTTCCTTTCCACCTCCTTTACATCCTGCCTTCCTCTCTTTGGTCTAAAAATGATTTTTTCCCCCCCAAATTCTGAAGTTCTTGGACTTAGGAGATCTCAGTGTAGAGGGTACAGGGGAGAAAAGGGTACAGATTACTCTTCCAGAGTCTTATTTTCAATATCTCATTCTCCTAGTAGTATTTCCAAGGGAAAAGACCATCTGAGTTGCTCATGAAACGTCTGCTCTTATAAGGTAATTGCTCAGAAGTCTTCAGGGATCACAAACCATACGTGACCACTGAAACACGAAAATTGCTCTCCATCTTCTTGGATCTCTATCATAACAGTTAAATCCCATGACCTTGCCTTGCAAAGGTATTTCCACTGCTGCAGATAGCAAAGGTGAATCAAGAAAACGTAGAGCAGAAACCTGAAGAGCTCAGGGATGGAACATTAATGGATAAATGTGTGACACAAAAGATAACATCAAACAGCAAGATGGGGAGCATGACTGTGGCTAAAAATGACTGGCAGGAAAGAATGACTGAAAACATGAAAGAAAGAAAACTCGAGCCTTGGTATACAGCATGGCACACTTTACAGGCCTGGGACAACATGGCATCTCAAGGCTTCGAATGCTGCAAATGTATTTTGCTGTGTTTTGGGTGGTGTTGTTTTTTATGGGTTTTTTGTTTTGGTTTGTTTTGAACAAGATACTGCATAGTCTTTAAACTGCCACCTACTGCCTGTGTTATGCAGCATGCATCTTAATTCAGGTATTCCTCACTATAATTGCACTTGGCTTCTCTCTCTCTTTCTCTCCAAATCATCAAACATGTCTTCTCTTCTTGCACCAACCTGCACTAATTCATCCGAGGTCAGAGCTGCATTTTCACCTGTAGCAAGGCATTGAAACAGCACTTGTGATTTCTCATCTGGCTTTCCCAAACAGATTCCTTGATAGAGTACAGCAGGGACTCAAAATGAGTTTTATTTGTCTGCCTTCGGGTCATTTGTGGTGATTGCTTACTCTTTGTAAAGGTTACAGCTGTCAGCAGCACGCTGCTTTGATGTACAAAGGCTGCCACTAAGAACAGCCCACGTGGGCAGCACACAGACATTCACAGTCTCTCCTGCTGTCACAACATCCCATCCTCATGCTATCAACTAAGGCTTAAGAGGGAGCTCATATTACAAATCAGTCCTTCTCCCTGTGAATAAGCAGTGATGGATGCTGTGGCCTGGGTTGTCATCCGCCTGCTCGCGTCACACAACAGCCTCAATGTTATGGAGTTGGGTCTCACCCACATGTGTGTGGATGATGATGAGTTGGGGCACGTTATTGCACTGTAGTTTGAAGTAAGTCCTCAATGAAAATATCCCTGTTTAACTGTCCTAGGATGATCTTTTACTTAGGAACACCTGGCCTATAGGTTCATAAGCAACTAAAATGAAATTGGAGCAGAGTTCAGCAAGAATCACAGACTGGAGAAAGTCTTCTAGAAGCATCCATCTACCTGATTGATCTAGATCGGACAGTGCTGAGCCTGTGAAATAAATCTAAGACTGCAGTTGTGCTGCTTTCAAAAGCTGCCTGACACCACTGCTGCTGAATCGGCATCACCATTGAATGATGGGCTGAATTTTTGTCCCACCTGGATTTTGAACACTCAGCAGCTCCTGGGCACCATCGCCCTTCTTCACAAGCACATCCATCATAGCTGGCATTGACTGATTAACCAAGGAGGGACTGGACATGAACTAATGAGCATCATTCGGCTAAGGCAGGCAAATGCTAAACGGGCAGCATAATGGGAACTTTCATACCACAGGACACATCTGTGAAGGAGACTTTGTTCGGACACAGCTTTGCAAACTCACAAGCCTCTCATCTCTTCAGGATGCAGAACACTGAACAGCAATTAAAAGAGTGCAGACAACATCTTTACCATGCTGTGTGGTCTTCCCCATGGCCTAGGAAGTCAAACTAATGCAGCAGAAATGTCCAAACCAGTTCACACCTGGATCAAGAGGATCAGCTTATACAGAGAATAAAATAGCTATCAGCATTGACACCAGAACCACAGGTGGGTAGACGTTGTGATAGGTAGAACCTTTCCTCAAATACAGTTTAAGATAAAGAGACAAGTATGTAGGGACAGCCCCCAAGGCTTATAGGAGAAAAGGAGACCCACAGGACATCCAACAGCCTCTCAAGACCAAAATCAGATCCCCAGCATATTAGAGCATATCTAGAAGGGCAGCTCCTTCTCAAGACCGATACGTGACAAACTTTCCTTGCCCTAGGACCGAGCTCAGAGTTACCACCCACAGCTTATTGCAGACTTGCCCACTTCTCCTTCTCTGTTTCTCCCTTCCAGGTCATTGGACTTTCTTCCTGTCCTCTGCCCTAACTTTTGAGACCTTCACTTCTGAAAGTTTGTTCTGTTCCTGGCTTATGTTGGCTCTGATGCCTTCATCCCATCTCAAGTCTATATCCTAAGCTGGCTGTGTCAGTATATCATGCTTCTCCTATATGAGATTCCAAAACCCAGAACTTTCTACTGCTATTAAGCTAAATGCTCCTTAGCAGCTTCCACACACTCTCCACAACCTTATGGTCATGGCTTAACAATCAGCATATGCTACAGTAGTAGTGTCCACATTGAAAAATTTGTCTGAACTTGAGTTACCTATAAAGTTTTATCTGTGAAAGGCAAAATGTCCTCTTTCCACAAGTTGCTCTCCAGAATATTTAACACTCCAGAGTCTGCAGCAACTGTTTCCATATGTAGCATCTTTTTTTCCATACAACACAAGTGACCAAAATCCTGATACAAATACTGTGGAATTGCCTATCTTTGTGAGTACACACTGTCATACTCTCTTTTTGAAGATAACTGACAACATACAATATGCAAAGAACAGCTTGGGAGTGGGAAAGCAAGAGAAAAATCAGATGAAATTCTAAGTAAACACCGTAGGGACTGTGTATGGGTATCAGCAGAGATATTCCTAGAAAACAATGCTAAACTAACAGCCACTTAGGCTTCAAAATCATCCACTTCCTCATTTGGACTCCATTATCATTTGACAAAGAGTTTTTGGACAAATAAGAAGATAACCAAGGCTGGTTTGCCGGTTGCACTTTGTCAGAAAGGTGTATTTCACACCCATCAAATGCTCAATTAATGCTCTCGTGCCTGCAGGAATCCACCACAGGATTTCCCTTCCCAGGGTTTCAGCCTGGGAGAAGCAACCTCACAGAGTGCATTACAGCCCAGATCTTCCTCGGTGCAACATCTGGCAGCAGAATGCTAATTGATGTTACATAAAAAATAGATAATCTGTCTGCTATTTTCCACCCTCCTCAGGAGGGAACCTTTTAATTGGCTGATAATATCCCCCCCATTAGTCTGTCCTCTGAGAGGATTATATAAATCAAGCATCTAAAAGGTCAAGGGATTCCCAAGGGTGGCTCCATAAGGAACAGAAAGTTTATGCTACAGCCATCCTACAGCCTCCCCCCAGGATACGCAAAGGAACTGCAGAAGTGCCCAAATCCAAACCACCCCTTGACAGGCCAGAAAGTTCCCACTGAGCAAAAACTCCAACTTAGGAACCCTTAGTTCCATTTCCCCAGGAAAACATGTTGAGTAGCATCATCCAACCATCAGTTTCAGCCGTTGGTTTGCAGAGGAGGAGTACCTGGTGATGTCTCCCCTTACTGCAGCCCCTCTTATTTATGGGATCTGTGCTTGGCGTGTTTGGAGGGAGGCTGCCCGGACATCCCAGTTATTGCTGGAGCAGCTGTGATTTGCCAGTCAATCCATGGCACAGGCATGCACATTACATGACAGTCAGGCAACTGTACACATCAGGTGGATGGGATTTAAAGGGGAGATGTGAAAGAGCATTTGTATCTGCAGCAATGCAGTATAATTTCACCTTTCTGCACAGGGGCAGAAAGAAAACTCAAATCCTACCCCAGAGACTAGATTATTTCACTAATTCAAATTAACATACGGTGGGTTACAGAAAATGATTTACCAAACTAAACAAATCCAATGATTGGACAGAATTGGTTTACAACCCTCTGCATCAGACCCTGTGGCTCGATCATAGTGGGTTAATGACAGAACCCAGAAGTCAGATCAATTCACGGTCTTCGGCTTCAAAAGGAAAATCAAACAAGAAAGAAAGAAAGAAAGAAAGAAAAAGAGCATTTATTTGCCTTCATTTCCTGCATTGATGAAGTTGCCTCCAATACTTGCAATTACTCTTTTCTTGAGAAAGGAATTAATTAGCATCATAATATATCTTCAAAGTTCCAAGAAGAATAAAGGGATCTGGTACAATGCGGGATTCCTGGCATGGAAATCAGGCCCTCATCTAAACAGCAGGGGTGATTGTACAGGCATATTAGTGTGAAACAGGGGGATGCACTTCTATTTGCTGCTGGAAGAATTTTGATGAATAAATCAAAAACCCTGTCATGTCTGGAGGCACTGAAAAGGCAGCTAGTGTTCAAGGAGGATGGGTAGTGCCATGTTAGGGGTCAGGTCCAGCCACATAGAGAGCAATGGGAGTGTTGTCACTGGGTTTGGAGGGGGATACAGATCAGCCACCGAGCCTGTGCTTCAGCTGTGGATAGCCACATTCTCCCAAGGGTTAAATCAATAGCCTCCATCCAAAAGGAACCTCACAGCAGAGGCCAACACACATTCAATGCGCCTCCCTTCTGAGATGCTGAACAAAGCCCAGCACGTTTCAAGTTAGGCAGAGGCTGTTCCTAGAACAGCCCCACTCCAACCCATCCCCACGATGCTCACTAACCACAACCCTCAGTGCTTCATCTCCACGTTTCTTGAAGACCTCCAGGGACAGTGACTCCACCACCACCCTGGGCAGCCTGTGCCAATGTCAGGCCACTCAGACAATTTCAGCAATTCCAACAATTAAAACAGTGTACTTCATGCCACATTTACTGAGACATCTTGGTAACATGTCTGCAGACATTCTGTAGACTCAGTGGAAAAGGCATCCCTGTGTCAGACAACATAGTCGGGAGAAATGAAAGATGATGCAATAAGAGATGAAGGCACTTCATCACAGATCTGCCGTTTGCAAAATTCAGAAGAGTAATAAAGTGACGGGCAGCAAAAGTCACAATCTGCCACACATCTAAATGCCACTGGAGCAGTAGGAGCATGTTCAGTAAATCACAGTAAAGATGGCTCAGAGGTGGGATCTGAAGGACAAATGGCCATTGCTTCATCAGCCACCGACAGGCAGGCAAAGCCATGGCTGTGGTGAGTTGTGTCAGAAAATGATGAGCCACATAATGTCAAACCTGAAATGCAAACCCCACAGTCCTCCTCGACACAAATGGGAAAGTGTAAAAGAAAACAGATGTTGGCAACAAAGAATGGTTTTATGCATTCCTTAAAAACAGTTACTGGCATCTGTCAGTGCATCTCACACTCTTCCTTGAAGGCCGCTGCTGACATTAAACAAGAGTGTCGAAGATTTTCATCTTGAACTTGATAGCAAAGAGGATGGAAACAAAAGAGGTGACTTGAAATGCAATTACATTTTGCATTTGAGGGTGAGTGGGCAAGTGCAAGCAGTTACTGAGCTTCAGACAGAGATGGCTGCACTTGTTATCTTCAATCTGTTTACAGAGGAGTAATTGAAAGTAGTGATGTCTATCAAGCCAAGCGTAACAGTTTGTTCTTACCTTCCTGCCCTTTCAGCATAGATGAAACAACAGCAGGAGCGATAACGGACGTGGGTCTGCAAGGTGTGAAACCTATCTGATTGGCACCTGGACACCTTGCAGTGGGCACACTGCCAAGCTGGCCACCACGCTGCTGCTGCTCTTTCAACTGTGACTCAATTTGCTTTGTGTAACCCACACAAAGCTGCCCCTGGCCACGAGGGCACTCTCCTGACCAGAGAGTGGGATTTGGGCTGGGTTTTGTGCAGGGCATGTCTTAAAAACGCAGCCATAGGACAGCTCCCAGAGCTGCCTTGCTTACGTCTTTTACTCCATTTTCATTTCACACGTTTTCTTAGTGCGGTAACAGGAACACTCTATATTAGACACTTCCAAATAAAAACTGATGGTGAGTAAAGCACATAATTTTATCTCCCTTTTCAGAGCAAGACTCACTTCCTAAAGTGACTTCTTAAAGGATGCTGCAGATTTTCAGGGTGAGACCTATGACAATCATTTCTGCAAAAATGAGTGCTGACATAACAAATGTAATAGACACGAGCAAACATGCAGTGCAAACAAATTACATTTCTGGGATGTGATTTTTTTCCCAAAGTCATAAACTATCCTCCCTAGAAGATCTCCTGCAGCCAGCATAGATAAAGCATAAACTGTAAGATGCACAGTAGAAAAAAGTGCACCACGAGTAAGCCCAGCTCCAGCCACAGCAATAGCCTCTCAACATACAGCTCTACCAATACTTCTTGCTGCAGGAAAGAAAAATATCCTATTCCTACTGTGTTTCTTTCTGCCCTAGGTGCAAAAACTACACACAGCATAAGCTGGAAGAGTAAATAAAAAAAAAATTAGCATTCTCCTGGTTTAGCAGCTTTATGCTAGTCAAGGGCAATATTGTGTGTGATGAAATTAGCTCGAAAGTCATGGCAAGGCTGTGCTAAATCAGAGCTGTTGTGCATACATAGGAACAGTACCACGCTCACAGGGCAGCGACAGCTGCAGCCAAGTAGAAAAACAAAATCATGACTTCTAACCTAATGTAAAGTGCCAGCCGTGTAATAGGGAAGCAAGTGAACATTTAGAAAGAGTTGGCAAAGAGGGTGAAATCATTGCTCTAGGCTGCAGAATGCTAAATATCACAGCAGGCATTTGCTCAGCACAACCATTACTTGGGAGCATCACTCAGAAAGGAAAATCTAGAAAGTAGCTTTGAACATCACAAGAAACAGGGAAAATGAAGTGACTCTATATACCCACCAGATTTAGAAGATCAAAGTCAGGCACAGGAAACTTCGGACCAGGTTGTCACTCATTGCACTCTTTAACCCACTGCTAAAAGGGTATTTCAAAGGTTGTTTACTGCTTGAAAGAAAATCAAACTGGCACAAGGGAAAAAGGGGAAGGGCTCACAGTGGTCCTGGTCCTAAAGGACTAAAACCAATAACAGATTATAAGAACAACAGGGATGTATGAAATTTGGACAAAGCACTAAAGATCCCCTGCTTTTTCAGATGACCTCATCACCGAATTCAACTCTGGGCTCTTTTGGTAAGAAAAAGATTTACAGCAAAAAAACGCACAGGGCAGAAAACACCACACTATGTCTCAAGCCTTGTAAGTGGAGTCTGTTAGAGATTGCTTAATGCTTCACGCAGTCCCTGCTTGCACATATGAAAAACAAACCCTGACAGCCACGCTCCCCCCAAATCCCATTTATTTGTTTTCATGCTCTTTTGTCCTTGGCACTCCAGCTGGCACCAGCAGCAGACAGGGAGTGCAGTGGGGAGAATTCCCCATGCCTCAGCAGCTCTGGAGCAAGGGCAATGAGAAATCTCAATAGGAAGCCTGCACAGCAAAGATTTCTTCATCCTTTTTTGAAGGAACAGTGTGACCAAAGAACTCAGATAAGGCTCCAAATACCCTTTGGGGTGAGTACTTACAGCCAGAGCTGTACACAGCAAGGCTGAAGATCCCCTCAGCCACAGATAGGAACTAGATTAGGCTTCATACATATGATTGTTCTCCTTTCTGTGACCAAGACGCAATTCCAGCTATTTGATTACATTCCCTCTTTAACTATTGCCACAGATAATTGTACCGCACTGGATTGCCCCACAGTCTGGAGAAGAAGTAGTAGTGAATTGAACCCCTGGAGTTCTTGCAGAATTCATTGAGTTGGAAGGGGCTATTAACGACCATCTGGTCCCACTCCCTTCACCAAACAGGGACACCTACAGCTGATCAGTTGCTCATAGCCCTGTCCAGCCTGACCTGGAGTGTCTCCAGGGCTGGGCATCCATCTCTCTGGCCAACCTGTGCCAGTGCCTCACTGCCCCGATGGTGCAAAACTTCTCCCTTATATCCAGGCCTGAAGGTATGAAACATTCTCCTCTTAAGCTTGGTTTTCCCTTTGCTCTGACAGCTAGGGAATGGTATAGCACAGAACAGACAGCTGTTTGTCTTTTGCAACCTGTCTTCAGCTCCGTAGATCAATCCGTGAAATTAAATTCAAGGCGTGAATGTCCCCGCAGCCCAACTCCTCCTCTATCGATTTAGCCCATGTTGTCTGTGGCCCTCTCAATATTTATGCCAAAGAGCATTTAAAAATAAATAAATAAATGAATAAATGAGGCTGCTCCTTCAATGTACGCTGACATTCAGCAGGAGAAGAAATAAAAGCAAGGAGGAGAGGGGAAGCACAGCCAGTTCCCAGAATGAAAAGCACTGACGTGCGTATCGAACGGTTTTGTCTGGAGCACTGGGACCAGGTGGTGGAAGACTGCTGCAGTTAGGAAAACCCTCAGCTTTCCATCCTGGCAGAAGTGTCTGCGTAATTGCAATGTGGTTGTGCCATGTCAGTCCCCTGCAAGATTTGCTGAGACAAAACTGCTTCAGAGGTTAAATTGTTTAGCATGAAGAGCAGAAAATCTAGTTCAGAAATACCTGCTAGAGGTTATTTTGATGGAGAGGGGTCAATCAGCGGGGAAATCAGGATAATTCAAGCTCCTGCCCATATTTTTCTTGAGGTTTAGATGCTCACCTCCCATGGGAAAGATTATGTAGATAACCAGAGCAGACAGATCACCAGGATACCAAACAGATCTCGAGGTTTTACATTGCTCACTTACCCACCCCACCACTCACCCACTGGATTTACCAGGAAGAAGAAATGTCAAAAATGAATCTTTCTCCCAGCCCCGGCAAGGTGCTGAGCAGCTTCGCTCATTAGCTTGGTGGCACTGTTATCTGCCTTTACTCCCTCACCCTCCATTTGCTGACTGGGATATTACAATTCGCTCTGCTCTTTCAGCCACTTCCCCTTTGTTCACCTCGCTTTTGTATTTCTCTTTCTGCAAATACTCCGGCAAATGAGCTCACAGGGAAGAACAAAGGCATTTAAGGCTAATGCTGCTACCCCTGCAGGAAAATCGTTTTCGGATTTATCATGGTGTACGGAGCTGGGGAATATTGCACAGAGCAGACTTGATACAGGTCATACAAAACATTTCAGAAGTTTGGAATGACGAACGTTTTTCTACCACAATTCCACATGTAGTAGTGGTGGAGAATAGAGAATGAAAAGCTTTCAGTTTTCAACTGCGCTCAATTTTGTATTTATTCAGTTTTATACAGCGGGTCCTTTAAAGCCTCAGAAATTAAACAAACATTAATTTGGTTAAAAATAAACTCCTTTTTTTTTTTTTTTATCTGACTTTTATTTTTCTTGAACAATGCCAAAATTATTTCCAGTTGAAAGGAGTTATTCTTCTTATTCTCATATAACAGTTATGTGCCATTAATGGCTTATAACCACTACATTCAGCCAATGAGCTAATAGAAATAAACCATGTGATTGGCAAAGACAACTCTAATTAGAAAGACTTCCAACAAATTGACCACAGATGAGATAAAGGGCAGGATAAGTAAAAGTGCTATATAAATTACTTGCCATGAATTATCTGCCAGCTCGAGCAAACTGACAGTAATAGACTTAGGCAGCATATTCTGTCACCTTTCATTTCAGGTCCCGATTTTCCAGTGAAAACAGCAGAAAAACCCTGCTCTGCTCACTGGGGGAAGGTAGAAAGAATTCAGCTTCTGGAAGAATATTCTGTACAGCAGAGACAGCTTTTGTTTCCACTGTGCAATTGCTGTCTCCTTGCCTTGTGCTGTGAAACCTGCGCTCCTGAGGATTTCAGCACGATCAGCAAGGCTGATGTGCAGAAAAAGACAGGAAAAGAATCTTCCAGACAGCTTCCAAGGCCTGGGTTTGGTGATGTCAAGAAGATTTTCTGTGCTGGACAGGGTGTGCACTGCATGTTAAACGAGGTCTCCTAACAGATATTTGCAGGGATTGTATCAGACGGCATGATAAATCATTTCAAATAAAGGTATGGGATGATATCCAGAGCCTTCAAGCTTCAATCTAATTAGGCGTCTGGGAGCAGTGCTGGGCTGCTGGGTGAGCAGAGGCTGCATCCAATACCCGCATGTGGGGCACATCCAGACCTGGGGGTAGGATGCTGTGGGGTGTCGCCATGGTGGGTAACAGAATTAATGATGGTGGTGGTCTCAGTGGAGAGGAGGAATGGGATGAGTACACTGCCTACCACTGGGTCAGGGCGTAGGGAGAACAAAAAAAATCACCTTGTAATAAGGTTACAGCAGCAGGAAACTTGTATTTCAGCTGGTGACACCACCAGGCCCATGACATCATGCCTCAGTGTCATGGCCCCGCATCATTTTATCATGAGGTAATCAGGTCAGCCACAGAGTAAAGGGCCTTTAAATCACGCTGCGAATGCCAGGGGCTGTTCCTGCTGGAATTGCAGCCCTGGGGAGAAGGTGCCACTCGCAACCTCCAGCATTGGGCTGTCGTGCAGCTGCACATCTCAGGGGGGGAATTAAAAACAAATCGACACCCAGGTGTTTGTAGTTTGTCCTTGCTCGGAGGCAGCCAGATGTGTTAGCATTTCAGAAAGAGAAGAGGGGGTGGGGAAGGGGAAGAAAAAGAAATACCCTCTGGTTTTGACAAGGAGACGGACAGAAACTAGAGAGTCCATTAGACGTTAATAAATTACCCTGCAATATGCCGGGCCGACAAGGCCAGCTCCTTACTCCACAGTTGGCAGCTTTAGGCAGAGATGCTGCTTCATGCACATCTGACACAGAAGCTGCAACATTTTGCAATAACACGCCAGGCTCTCTCCCGCTGCACCAAACACTTCCTAAGAGTCCGCCACAGACAGCACTGTGATTTAGGAGCAGGATGAGTATGTGACCTACATGGCTAGTTAAAGCCCCAAAGCAAATTGCCAGAGGAGACTATGGAACCAGAGTTATCAGTAATTTTTAATGGCAGGGTTGACGCCCTGATGCAACGAGAGGGATAGAGCAGATAGCCTTGCAAAGTCCTTTCCAATTCAGATTTTAGGATTTCATGGTTCAGAGAAGAAGCAATGAGAGCTCTGTGTCCCATTCCACCTATTTGCTGCTGCCTGATCAGGAAAAAATAGCAGAAATTTAAACAACAGAATATCCTTCAGTTTATTTCTCTTATCCTTGGTCTACTAACAGGCCTTCAAGTCTCATCCACAAGGCTCTTCTCTCAACACGTGGTAGGTCAAGGAAAAGGTTCTGCCTTCACCTAGGGAGATATTCCAATTGAAAAAGTGTGCAGTGTTAGATGAACCTCAAGGATTGAAGCCTTGTCTGCAGCAAATACCCTGGCAATAAGCTCAGCCACAAATATCTGCAAAAGCAGTTCAGACCTTTCCCAGGGGCTTGAGCCTGTCCTCTTCCAAATCAACCAGACAGAAATGAATCCAGGAAAGAGCTCTTGCTGCTTATCACAAAGTTTTATTGGTCACATCAAGGTCTTCATGTTGGAGGTGAGCAACGAGGAATCAAACCGAACTGGTGAATTAAAGATAGCTTTCCTTGTGATCAGAATATTCCTCCAAGCTTCAAAGCCAAAAGGAGAAGAGAAAGCCAAGCCATGCGTTATTTTTTAATCATCTCAGAACTCCTGAGTTCTGCAGCGTGAACGCATGTGATCCGAAGGGTCTGGCAGAACTGAAATGGTGCCAACTCAGAGCCCAACAGCTGAGGCCCAAAGCAAATCCCAGGAGGGTGCTGAGCACCCTCACCCCGGTCTCTGCTATTCCACTGCAGGGGTTTGCTCTGTGCCAAGGTGCGCTCTGAGTCTCCTAGCATTGAGTTAGCAGTGCATCGGTTACACCATTTACCCAAATGAAGATAATGACATGACAAGCAAAATCAATTTTCATATGGTCTCTAAGCTGAGATTTGATTCCAGAGGTTAAAGACACAGGGCAATACTCTTCAATGAAGCTAAACAATTTATAGCAGCTGAGCACCTATCCTTCAGAGCTTAACTGCTAAGAGCAGGGAGAAATTAATTTCTGAATCCAATGCATGTTCAGCCAGGCTTAAAGTAAATGGGGATTATTATTCTTTTCAGGTGAAAAGCAGATTATAACAATAAATATACAATGTAGGTTTGAAAGAATGGCTCCAGGGAGACAACTAGATTCAGAAAGAAATTAGTTAGAAAGCAACTTCTGAAAGCATTGAATATTCTTTGCCATTTCCCAATCGATTCTCAACTCAGAAAGCAGGAAAACAGCCGATACATCTAATAGCTGCCCAGCAACATGATTTGTTAGGCCTGCTCGAGTTCCTGGCAGCCGCTGCAGATGAATCAGTGGTTTCTTTTTTAACATCTTTTGTGATAATAGCAGCAAGAAGTGCTGCTCTCCTGAAATTCAGGATTTGGTCTTCTTTGGTAAAGCAGGCATTAAAATTCAAGATCTGAGAAGGTCTTAATGTAGAGAGTACGTTCTAAAAATATCTGCTTGGCAGATCAATTTTCCCCCTTGCCAATGCATTTAAACATCTTTTTCTTTTGTTTGTTCCTATTATCATTCTCAGCTGCTATCAGTGCCACATTTCCAAATATGTGGTTGAATGAATAATGCCATTTCTTTACTAAGGTCCCTGCAGTTTTAACTCTATGATTTCCCTTCTCCAAGCACATGCAGCACAGCCAGGTAGGCTGACCCTGAAGCCGAGAGGCACTTAGGCTGGGAATTGCCCCCTTTTAGATCCATCAGGCTATTCTCAGTCCAAACTCTGTTTTTCCCCAACCTAAAATGAGTAAGCTGTGCCTTGCTATTCAAAAACATTATCGCTTCAGGAAAATAAGTAAATAATTAAAAGACTTTGTGTGAGATTAATTCTCACCAGCAGTCTTTCTATCAACGAGCATTTCTGGCACAACAACCTCACTGATTAACAGTTCAGTCTGCTAAGGCAAATCGCAGTACAGCACCCAAAATGTTGGCCTGGGCCCACTCCTTGTTAACGCTCCCACCCATCTCTTGGGCAGTGGCTGAGATAAATCCCCCAAATCAATCCTCGATGGCTCCTCCATGACTGATGAAATCTGGCAAAGAAAAATGAATGGAAAACAAACTAAAAGAAAGCCCTTGGCAGTGAACAGAGGCATTTTTCTCAGTCTCCACATTAGGAGACAAAAGGCTCTCACATGCCCAGCTCAGCTTGATGCTATTGACAGCCCAACCTTTGCAGCAGATTTCTCTCAGCATGAATTCCTGTCCCTGAAGTGTGTTTTATCCTTTCTCTAAACAGCAAACAACAACGCAAGTTGGTAGAGGAGCCACTTCAGTTCCTGAAAATACAGACATTGACTACAGGCTTTACCCTCAACCTCCACTTAAACACCAGCCAAGTCTTGCAGAACAAGCCATCTGACTGGAGAGAGAAACAAATAATAATAATAATAAACAAAGAGCAACACACTAAACACAGCCTTCTTTACACCTCTTCCAGCACTCCACCAGGCACAGTGAATGGATGTTCCCCTTGGGCAGGGTAAGGAGGATTAAATCAGTACCTTACAAACAGGTGAAGTACATAAGCACATATTCAAGCCTGTGGTTTCTCAGGTTGAGAGTATAAAAGTTGTTAATCAATAGTATAAATCCCAAGCATTACTCATGGGGAAAGAAGACTGACTGAGCATGTGCACAAAAGCAGCACATAAACTGCTCTTCTTTTAAAATGTTTCAGTGTTTAACATTTTCTGCAGGGCTTACTACAACAAAGAAACAATCACAATTTGTTTCTTTGATGCTTTATTTAGTATGCTACTATCAGAAATTGCCCGGTGCAATTCAGACATTCAGAAGTATGGGCAGGTCTCTTATCCCTTCTTCAGACACTGAATCTGATATACTTTGAGGTCTCAAATGTTACAATGGACTTTCCTAGCTCTCATTGTGAAGACAACATGTAAGGCACTGCCGCTCTGGCCTTCATCAGTCCTTCAAGGAGACAAGGACTCATGCAATATGCGTTCTTATAAATTATTCCACCTTCAAAACTGAAAATAGAAACCATCAATGTTGTGGCATTCATTTCCCAAGATAACTGTACTTTCTCTGACTGGTGCTTCAGTCATTAGATGCCTTACAATTGAAGATGAAAGCCTCTGGCACCCTGAACCCAGCTTGATGTCACTGACAGCTAAACCTTTGATTATCCCCTAGTTTTATGAGACAAATTTTAGCCTCTCTATATATTACATTCCATATGGAATTTGGGATCTTGACATTATTTAGGGTTCTTGAGAAGAAAGACATATTTATTTGAAGCCCTTTCATAAAGCTTGGCGAAGAGGACAGGAGGTACAGAGATGTCCATATTGAAGTCAGTAAAATTCACTCAGACAAGACTAGCACTTTTGGAGTGGAGAATAAACCAACTGTCTAAGCTATGCATTTTCCTTGCCCTTCCCAACAGCAAAACAATGCAAGTGCCTTACTGATGTCTTCTCCTTCCAGCAATATCAGGTGTCTCAGCTGACACCTGGGGAGGATTCTTGCAGGCAAGACTCTTCCCTGCAAAGCAAGTATCAACTATAGGTTTGAGGAGAAAAAAACTTTCCTGCACTTCTGGTACATCAAAATAAGTAAAGAGTGAGTCCCAGTCCCAGGAGACTCTGGGTTCTGCTGAAGAGGTTAGAAAACTGTTACAAGTATTAGAAAAATCCAGGCCCCAGTGTGCCAGGTCAAGGATTTCCCCTTAGATAGACTAGTCAGTAAAGATGAGAGCTTAAACAGAACTAAGAACAACTGCTGAGTCTGTCTGGATTTTTACAGTGCCTTATTAGGAGCTGATTGACAACGAAGAGAAATAAAGGAATAACAAATCCATACTTCGACTAGCTGAGAGATGGCAATAACACAACAATTTTACAGGAGTGAAATGGAACACAAACTTCACAACCACGACCTTTAAAAGCATCGCTTATACTGGGAGCACTAGCATGGAACGGTGCTTTTGATTTGTGCAGCAATCAGAAACACTCAGAAAATCCAATCTGCACTTTGTCATCGGTTGGAGCCAATCAACCATTGCTACAGTAATTTAGAAAAGCCCAGGATTTTCTCCGCCGCAAGGTAGGATTGAAAGCTATTCTCACTCTCCCTGTTGAGCGTTGGATCCACACCATGTAACACAGACAGACCTTCGTAGCCACTCCCCACTCTGGTCTCCCCAGCTGAGTGTGTAGGGAAGGTTACTGCCAGCACTGCAGTCCTCTATCAAAGTGCTCCTTATCAAAGACCCCAAATCCATTTGACAGCCTTTCAACAGAAACAGTGTCATTTTCTCTGGACATCCTCCACTTGGCTATTCTGTGACAGGAAGACCCATCAGGCCAAGCATCATCCAGTCAACCAGCAAAGCTCACTAGCTCTGCCCAAGGTTTGATCAGATTAAATGAGATCACTTCCCTCTAAAGCTCTCTCTTTCAAAGACAACCAGGGCTTGAATAGCCATGGGTGTAAATCCTTGCCCAGGAATGAAGCTCTGCTGCTAGCCTGTGTCCACAGTGTAAAGTCAGCACTCTCACAGGTCTGTCTTTCACACAGTGATGCATGGAATACACAAAGTCCTTGAAGATCCTGTCATTCACTGTCTAGCAAAAAAAACCCACTTCTTACATCACATTTCACACAGATTCAGCAAGTGAATAGACATTCCAGGAGTCACAAGACATCACAAGGTGAAAGTCTGACACAAAGTCATCTATTCCTGTACTTTATCCCAGCTATTGGCAACAAGAGACAGATCCTGTCAAAAAAGAACATTTAACCTGTTAGCTTACTCTAAAATACTGTGGCTGGTTTCAGCTAAAAATAGTTTATATTACTCCCCTGTGTAAGCTCAGAAGCACAGGCTGTATAATATAACAGGGAAAGCTAATATTTCTGACCACACAAACAATCAGCGTGCCTTGAAAACACATAATGAGTGTGGATCTACAGCCTGATGTTGCCAGCCCATGAATTCTGACTTTTTTATACAAGTCTTGAACCATTTGGGCAGTCTTTCCCAGGCTCAAGAGCAGATCCACACCTTTTGAAATCAAAGCACTGATAGTGAAGAAATACACAACAGAATAGCCGATATCTCTGTGTTGATTGAGTAACATGATTGCACTGTATTCATATAATGTAGGAGAGAGGGGAGCAGAGAAGTACTGGCAAGAAGGAATACTAAGCTATAGACAAAACTGGTACAAGAAAATAGGAGACATAACTGGACAAAAAACAGGAAAGCAGAAATTAGATTACATTTCTCATCTTTGGTGCACATGGATCTGGAAGGGCTGTTTCATCAGGCCACGTTGGACCTTTTGGCTCTGAATTCCCAAGTAAGACAAAGCATTTTGGTCAACTACAGCTATACCACAGATAAACTTGACTCCATGGTGTGTAGCTATCAGCTGGGAAGGGCAAAAATATAACCCAGAACTTCAAGGATAGTGTTAGCCTAACATGTCAAAAATGCCTTGTCCCCTTCCTCCAGCCAACTTCGTCTCAGTCAGCATAAATCTTCCCCTCTAGTCTACACTGAGATATGGCCAGGATAATAAAGGATGAATTGCCTTCTCTGAGGACTTTTCACACTTATCGGTCTGGAAGATTAAGATTAATTCAACTCCAAATTAAGGCAAAGGGACTTGCGATGCCTGGAGAGCACTAGAAACGCATCTTTCAGAATCCTGCTTCAGTCCTTTATTGACTTTGTGAAGCTGTATATCATTTCAAAAGATCTGAAAGATTGGGGTGTTTCTTTTCCAGGTGCCAGACAGTGGTCTTTATCCCACAGATTTTGACTTCACTGAAAAATGAAATCCAAATTGTAGCTTGCATAACTTCCAGACCTCGTCCTCCAAACCCCAGCAGTGAGTCCACATGACATTGCCCACAGCACTACAAGCAATTCCCTTCTCAATTAAAATGCAGGTATGATACAAATTTTCTCCCCGTTCCTAGAGTATGAATAACGAGAAAATTCCTGAACACAAGTAGACAACTCATGAATAATTCATCATCCCCCTGTTCTCCTCCAGATGTAGGGACCCATGTGCTCATTCCTGTGCCTTTGAGTCTCCTGGAGGGCTTGGATACGACTGAGACAGACTTGTGCTAAATCTTATTCCAGCTTTAAATCTTAAAGGCTGCAAGCAAATTCCCTGATGAATTCCCTTGTCTCCTTCTCTTTGTTTGTTCCTCCTTTCATTTGCTTTGTCCGATACACTTACACACAATCACCCTCTGCTTCACATCTCCTGCAGAAAGGCATAAAAAAAATGGAGAAATGTTTTACACTTCCCCACAGAAATATGTCTCTCATCACAGTTGTATGTTGCCTGAGGTTTAGCTGTGGGGACACACATCTGATTGCCTAAAGGAGCATCACCAGGTTCTGCTTTGCATCAAGCAGGTCAGAAAGAGTCCAGAGCTCTTTCCTGGCTGATTTACTTTTTCATTTTAAGCAAAGATGTTGGTTTGCATTACGGGAATGGCAGAACAATACTGACAAAGTATGTCTTCAGTTTTTAAGATCCCTAATATAATAGAGAATATTAATCAAAGCACAAAAGAAACTCATACGCTTCCCCACTCACAAATGTCATTAGTATTGCTTTCCAGTTCTAGAAATTGCCTTCCAAGTTGTATGTTGGGTGGTAGTTACTAAATTAGGCTGAAAGTTTTTCAGCCGTTCTATTTTCGCCCCCGAAATGCAATATTTTAACTTCATCTTGGAATAAATCATTTGTTTTTTTGTTTTTGTTTTGTTCTTTTTTTGTTTTTTTTAAGTCTATTTTTAATATTGATAAGGAAAAGAAAGAAGAGGGTGTGTTTTTTGTTTTGTTTTTCATACAGTGGGGTTCAGATTTGGGTCTTTTTTCACAGTGTTCAAACCCAGAGATTTTAGAGGGCTGTTTATTCAAAGAGAGATGTAATATTTCTGTAAGTTAGTCTTTCTACTGCCTCAAGGAAGAAAACATGCACTGAAATACCAGACTCCAAAGTCCGGCTCACTCCTGGCTTCCAGCTTTTTCTGTGCTTCTGTCTTATTGACTTAAAAAGACGGTGCTGCCCTGAGTCACAAAATCACACAAAGACGTTTACTAGAGTGAGCACCTCACTGCTTGCTCTTCGTTAAGTCTTACTGATGTTTCTTATTCATGAACTTGCATTGAAAAAGAAAGCAACCCTCATGCAGCCATCTGAGAGAGGACTGTAGATACAGAATGCAGAACAACAGCCCATGCACAGGGCTGTCAACAGCAAAAAGAACTGGAAACAGATACAGAAAAATATTTCTCTTCGTATTCATGTGTAGTCTTCTTTGGACAGTACCAAAAAAGCTGGCATGAACGCACAAAGTCAGTTGCATGCATGACTTTCCCAATGACTACATCTTGCTAATTACAGTGCTCACATCACACCAAATAGCTGGAAGGCTTCGCCACTCTCCTCATCGTGTGGAGGGCTTGTGAGGTCACTGGCTTTCATACATGAAAAAATGTCTGCATTCAGCATGAGGGAATTTTATGATTGACTTCATTTGCGAGTGCGCCCTTTAAGGGAAGGAAGGTGGATCTTGTTTTAAGATGTGTTTATTTGCAATTCTTACACCTACACACATTCAGTTACTGATGCAGGTATCATAAACAGGGCTCTGTCCGTGTTTGTTTTTGTAGGAAGAAGCTGAGCAGAAAGGAAATGACAAAACATTTTCTAAAGTCTCTACTGTGCTTATAAAATGACTGCTCCAACTGTGAAATAATCCTTCCACCACTCCTGAGCGCCACAGATAAAAATTGCGGGTGTAAATATACCAGCAGCATGTGTTTAAGTGTTAATTTCTGTACGACATTAACACCAACCAATTCCTTTCTATTCCAGCTTGAATCTGGCCCTCTGGCTCCCCATGGCCAACTCCACACTCGGTCCTTCACACAACCATCCCCGTTGCCCCATGAGCCAGGACTAACACTTGGCACCTGGGTATTAGCGTTTATTAGCAGAAATATTTTGCACTGCATGAGTCAGCCCGACTGCATGTATGGGTATATTTAGGTTTATTACAGCAGAGCTAAGCACGCTTGATCAAGGCTGTACGGCTGCTTATCCAGCCTGCCTGTGGCAGCAGAGATAATTTGGGGCTGATGATAGGGGCTCTCTGGGTGACTCTTAGGAGCAATAGCTAGCAGTGTGCATGGCCAGGCTAACACATAACTCCTTCAGCACTCTGCAAGTTTTACATTGTGTAAGGAAAATTGTTATTTAAGCAACTCAGCAGGATACCAGCAGGTATTTGGGGTCTGACCTCCCTGTGCACTTCTGAAACACACAGGAGAGCCCCAGCTGCAATTTTAAGCACATTACTAATTACTGTAGGCACTCCTGGGTGACTGTGAGTACCGTATAAAGATACACATAGGTAGCTCTGAAAGTAATGCCTACTATTTACTTCCATGGAAACTATGACAGATATGAAAAGCACAATAACTGTTCCATAGGGCAAATTCTCAGCTACGAAACACAGTTTTTCAACCCAGTCACCACTACTAGCTGTGTATTTTCGCCAGCAATGGACAAGAGTCTGCAAGGCCACGCTTTTAAATATCCACAACAGCAGTGTTGACCCACTGTGACTCTCACCACCAACAAAACATCATCCACTGCCTCACTGCACTCACACCCACTGGTTGGCCTCCACAAACATTCAGCAAGCATCAGTGTCAATGGGTGCCACTTCTTCCTGCATGGAGGAGTTCAGTGACACTTTTGCTTCATTCACACTTCCATGTGAGATGCCATTTTGTCCGACTGCCCAGCTGCTGCCATCTGTCACAGCTGAATCAGAAGAGAACAGTAACACAGAACTCTTTCCAACAGCCCATATTCAAACTCCTTACGCCTTTCACAACTCAAAAAGTACCCAGCGCCTTGCAGTTTTTCTACATTAACATTATACTTTGAAAATCAAATTATTAACACTTTGACCTGAGATTTAAGCAAGAATATGTGAACACAGAAAGTGAAAGGCTGGAAACAGCCAGTACTTCAGCAGGAATGACACCCCAGAGGAAGAATCTGAGATACCCATCTATATTTCATCATCAAGCTATCGATACATCATTTTGCAATTAATTCTGAGGGCTAAAAACACTAAGAATCGATTCCAGTTAGCACTGAGGTCTAATTAATTGTTTTCTTTCCTTAAATCTCCAAGATAAAACTAGAAGGTGAAATAGCAGTTTCAGAAGGCTGTGTCATGGAAAAGAACAACAGCTGGTAAGAACAGAGCGGCTCTGAATGCTAAAGAACAACCCAGTGCACTTAGTCTGGTTGGGAATGCTTCTGTGCTTGCTACTTCATTATGCACAAAACAAATTTGCATTTTACTTGATTTTTTTTTTAGCATTATTATATCTAAGCTGTCAGAGAAGAGCAAAGCAATCCACATGAACAATTCTGAGTTTTCCGAAGAGCACACTGACACAGAAGAGCTGTGTTTGTATAACTGCATGCCCCGAAGCCTTGCCCAGCAGTTGGCAAAGCATTCACACAGACGTTCCCTTTGGAGGAGGGTAGGGAAGTAAAGCAGGTGAAGGAACCCAACAGGAGTTCCTACACCAGTCTCAGATGCTTTGCCTCCCGGTCACAGTTTTCCCAAGACTGTTGTTCTTATTATAAACAGTTGACTCAGAAACATTGCAAAAGATTTCAAATAAAGCATTCCCGCCCCATCCCCTGCTGCTCCCTTCCCAATGCACAGAGATGCCTAAAACAAACCAGATGTGCTGCACAACGCCGTTCTGTGATAAAATCCTCAGAAGGCTCTTGCTCTCCCTGTCAGTCCTAGAGCATTAAAAATGGCCAGTTCATTTCCGTAACTTATTATGCAAAATAGCCTGACAGGCCAAAGTGCTGGAGAGATGGTTTTCCTTCTCTGATGTGACTTTCACACTCTCCTGATGATATACAGCTTTAATAAAAAGCATAAGAAGAAAGTTCAGCTGAGTTCGGCACGCAGTACACAACTCAATCCCATTCTCCCCTCAGGCACTAATTTAAAACATATCCCAGGATGTTGATAGTCATCCCTGTGCTGAGAGCCTGGTGAATATGCACACAAGTCTGTGTGCTGGAAGGACGCTGGTAGGCAATGTCATCTTGCACAGGGATTCCCAGGTGAGCCTCGTTTCTAGTACGATGCATTTCATTCAGTAGGTAAAAAGGTACAAGGTAATAATAATTGTTTGATAGATGCACTTTTAATCTCTCAATCTTTTAGGTCAGCATTTTTCCTGTTGCATTTTACAATTGGGGAACCACAGAACAGGGTGACACTATCTCAAGTGTTGCCAGGCACTTCCAGGTTCAACCCATCACTGCTAGCCCACAGACTCTGCTGGGGCTCAAGCAACCTTCAGCAGACATTAAACTAGCACACATGATTTTTCACAGCCCTTTCAAATACACAGTCAATTACAATTACATTCTTACTATCCCCATCAGCCCAAGTATCTGAAGTACATTGGGTGAAGGTGGTTAATGAGAGAGAATTTGATATAAAAGGAGAGAGAAAGGGGAGAAGGGACGAGAATAACTACGATGTCTTTCTGTAATTGCTCAAACTGCCTGAGTTGCCTTTCAAAGAAAGTCATCATTGCCTGCACTATTCCCCTCCATCATGCCACTATCCAGTCTTAATATTGCATGATTTTTCATGTCTGTGCAGGTGCGAAGGCCTTCAGGACAAAACATGGGCTAGGCTTTCTCATTCCAGCTTTAATGTTCCTGTTCATTGCAGGGGAGTTGGAGCAGGTGACCTTTACGGGTCCCTTCCAACTCACACAATGATATGATTCTACGATTCCCCCCTAAAAACAAGCCATGCAGAAGGCTCCCATTTGTCAGCACGATTCAAACCCCTCATCAAAATTCAACCAAATGGTGTTTACAAAGTGACGACCCTCCTTTGGGTCATTATTATGTAAAGAGTAAATTGGAAAGAAAGAATGAAAAGAGCCAGGTGAATGGTCACACAATGGGAAAGCTGGGGAACGCTGCAGTGATCCCAAGGCTGTCCTGTGCATAATGTTTGTCTTGAATGGTCCAAGCAACTGCCTTCTTCCCCTCTCAAACCCACAATTCCCTTTAACAGAAGAAAAGCGTATGAGCTTCCCACAGAGAGAAAAGAAGGAAATTGTTTCATAAGAGGGAGATTAGTTTTCACTCTATCTCCAGTAGCACAGGGAATTAATTTCTATGATACCACCTAATGCAGGGGATATATTGAAACAGCTATGCTGGGGAAGGGCTACCATCTCCGATTTCAATTCTGATTGTTTTTTCTTTCTGGTTGGTTGTTTGGCTGGTTGATTGTTTGTATGTTTGTTGTTAGGGGTTTTTTTTATTCCATTTGTTGGTGTTTTGTTGGGTTTTTTTTTGTTGTTTGTTTGTTTGTTTTGCAGTCATATTGTGCTAGGCACTATATTTACATAGGTGGAAAAGAGGATGCTTGTCCCCAAGCCCAAAACAAGAGATATCAAGTGGGCACAGATGGATGAAACAAAAAGAAATGGTGAGACCAACATGCTGCTATCACGCCACAGGGATGAGGATGTTTTCTGGTTCTGAGGTAACAAAAGCAATCTCTGTTTTAATACATAGGTTCTACAATGGATTACAGCGGGGAAAGTCACAGACGTTCAAACTGAGGGGTGTAAAGAGTTGAGATCACTAAAGGAAACTCATGCTGTTTCTAGTGACAGCATTTGTCACTGCTTCACATGACAACAGACTGAACACTGAAATGGGGAACTAAAATAATTTCCAAAAAATTAATCATCATTTATTTTTCTAATTAAAAAAATATATTTGGTTTGGAATTAGAGTCTGGGGAAAGAAAGAAAAAAAAAAAAAAAAAGGCAGCAAGTTCAGCTAGAGTTCACTTATCTTTCCCAAAAAAGAATTTGTTCTCCTGAGTCCCTTTGAAAGGGCATCTAGACATTTGTAAGGGAAGGTATTTAGGGGCATGAATGCCAACGCTTGCTCTATCCAACAGTGAGAGCTCCCACTTGTGCAAAGTGGCAGAAGGCGCTGCATAAAGCACAGAACAGAAAGAAGGGGACAAATGAGAACCAGACAAAGAGACTAAGGATTAAAAAAAAAACAAGAGATGAGTAGTACAAACCATGGGCACACATGGCAGCTCACCAGCAGCTGCCAGCCCATGCTTAAGACCTCAGGCCTGACAACTTGCATGACCCTATCTTTGGTATTTGAAAGAGGCAGGGAGCTAAATAAGGATGAAGAATCCACAAGAAGGAAAAGAACCGTGATGAGCCAAGTGACGTTAATTGTTCCATATATCTCTATATATCTAGGTTTTCCCAGAAGGGAACCAGCAGATCCAAGGACCTATTCTTCACACCTTGGGTTTGTTTCCAGAAAGGAAAGGAAAGGGAAGGAGAAAATGGGCTGTCAAGCAAAGCTTTCTTATTGCTTTCTCTTTTCTCATCACCCCTCTCTCCCTTTTCTCCACACACAACCCTAACCCCCCATGCCCTGAGGCTACATTTGTATCCAAAAATACACAGGCATATATTAAAAAAAAAATAAGTCCGGAGGATCCAGTACCATTCTTCAAAAAGACAGCCCATGCTCGTCCTGATGACAATGGTGCTAATCTTATCCCCTGGCTGCTGCCCAAAAGTGACATAATGCTCAGAAATGTGTGTTTGCTTTAGAGGCTATTTACCACAGGAGGGGTTTGGGGGAGAGATGTGAAGCCAGGAAACAATAGATTTTGTGCACACCACAGACCGGATCTATCGCAGTCCATTTACACAGCCCTATGTCACCTGTAAGATCCATCAGAGCAGACAGAGCCAAGTAAAAGGACATACTGGATCCCAAGTACACGGGAGCTGAATATGCATGCCCAAACAAGAGAATCCATAAATGGAGAGCCGACTATCAGCTAGACATCATTCCCTCATCAGTATGCAGACTGAGGTGACCACATCCAGCTGAAAATATCACCTCCTTCTGTCACCTTTTATTTCAAGACTGATTTTCCTGCTTCAGCATGAGCTCTGGAATGGTTTAAAAGGAACCAAACCCATCCTTCCAGCATTGCTATAGTAAAAATAAGTGGTTAACTGGGGAGTCACTGATATGCGTGAACCTCAGTCTAAATTAAGAACACTCCCATCAGAAATCCCAAATGCAGACATGCTGTACTCATGCAAAGCAAAGCCACATTCCTAATAGGAAAATTACTTCAGCATCTTACCAGGTTAATCTATGCCACTTTAAAGTCTTTCTGCCAAATGTAGGCCCCTCATCCAGATCTGCTAGAGACAATGTAGTCAAGCCAGCTGCTAAAATCACAGCCAGCTCCCAAACTGCTTGTCAGAGACCAATTTCAGAGTGCCCAGGTCCCAGCTGGTGCCAGCATGTGTCTTTCCAAGCAGTCCATCCCAGAGGGGCTGTGGTGGAACTAGATCCGAGTGACTGATCGGTGGGAGCAGAGTGGACACCCAGCCCACCCACACAGTGCACCCACAGTCTGTCAACAGAGAATGAGAACATCCAGTCCGTTAAAATGTTCTTATATATATATATATATATACACATAACATTAGTTGCACTACTGTCAGACACAGCATGATGTGTAGTCAGTAGCTTCAGGGAACATCGAACAAGAAAGGAGGTTTTACACCATTTACTCTGAAACAGATATATGGAACTATAGAAGTAAAGGAGCCATCATGGCTCTAAACACAAATTTCATGTAGATTTTACTAATCATTACTCATTAGTATCATGACAAAACAGAGAACATTGTTCTGAAACCTAACATTATGATATGTTAAGCACCATTATACAATGATTCCAGCTCAAGTATGTTTTCAACCAGTAAACATTCTGAAACCATCAGAGAATAGCCAGATTTACTTATGGCAGACTACTCTTAAGTAAACACACATCTAAGAACGCCTAACTGATGGTATTAAAGGTAATACCCCTCTTCCCTGTAACCCAGCCCACAGCAGCATATCCTGCTAGATGGCTCAAGGATTAGAACACAAGAAACCTGCATTTTTCTTCCTGATATCATCTTAACTCTCTTCTTATCTTGAGAATCTAATACAGTGTCTTATCTTGAGGAAAAAGAAACACTGAGAGCCCATTGTTTCTCTGGGCTAATTTCTTCCCCTCTCCAGTTCTTACAGCCCTCCTTGCAGAACTCACCCTCAACTTTGGGGCTTCCTAACCTGCTCTTTTCTCCATATGTCCATCAGCATGTCAAGACGCAGTTGAGCATAAAACATTTGCCTTGATAATTCCTGCCTTCTAATTCCAGATGAACCCTATGCTGAGGTTTATTGTTTATTCCTAAAGGAAAGGTGTTTTTAGAAGTGTTTTACACCATGAATTTCATTGGAAAAGCAGAATGAAAGGAGGGAAATAAGTGAGCCAACTTCTTCAGTTAAGACCCTGGCAAGATTAATAGCTAAGCTCATTGTACTGGGCTCCACAAAGAGAAATGGGCTGGATAAACTCTGACTTATTGCCTTATCCTCTCAATGCCTTTCAGAACAGTTTTGCCTGGCTTTGTCCAAATAGATTGATATGACACCAAAAAAATTTTTTTTTAATGCTTTGTGTAAGAATCTTCAAATTTGGCTTACAGTAAGGCAGAACAAAAAGAAAAAAATCCTTCCCTCAAAGAATACAAGTCAATCCCTCAATCCCATGTTGGGTAGAGAGGCTGTAGGAGGTTGCAGAAGGCCATTGCAACACACAAAATCGCCCTAGAACATTAATCTGTGCCTAGCAATTCAATGAGATAAAAATTTGACAACACATTGGCTGGCTGCAATTGCCCAGGGAAAAACATCTCCTTCACAATAATCTAACTATAGGCTAGTAGAGCTATTTTTGTGCCTATTCTTTGTGTGGAGCAATTTATTTTTATGGCTAGTAAAAGGAAATAAATTTCTCGGAAATGGCTCCTTAGTGAATTGGGGTCTGTGTAGCTCATTTTACGTTTATAGATAAGCAAAAGGTCAATTGAATGTTATGTCTTTTATTGCATGGCCTGCTAAGTCTTCACATAACAGGAAGAAATAATACAACCGTTCCACCGTTCCCCTCCAGGAGCCTTGGTTGAGGGGAGCCTTCTGCTTAGTGAGGTCGCTGCAAGGCACAGCAGATCAATCACTTGTCACGGGGCACTTGTCTCGCTTGTGAGATTTAATAGAGTGCGTGAGATTAGATATAGTAGATACTGCTGCAGTAGAAAACAGCTGGTAAGAAATGCACTAGGATCCTCTAGTGTTTTCATCAGTTCTCATCATGCATAGATGCACTCAATAAAATTAACTTACTAGATAGTGCTCAGCATCCTTTGTGGATATATCAGCATCAGATCGGATAGAAGAAGTTGCAGTACATGGGAACATTAGATGCAAAACTCAGATCCTACTACTTTGCTCTAGTTTCATCTGCTAAGAGGCCACCAAATTACATCGCACTTTTTCCACCTTTCCTTCACTGCATTGGACGTAACATAGCCATGATTTCAGCTGCCCTCAAGAGAAAGGCTTACCATGAGAACAGTTAATGCAGCAAAACCTCAGAGCATGATGTTGACTGAAAAAAAAATATATACAAAGAACACTCTTGTGAAAAAACAGCTCATGAGACCAAGCATCACACTCTCAACGTCGTGAGTGCAATCAAGAGCCTAATACAGAGGGCAGTGAGTCCAGAGCCTTGTATTTCTGAGCTGTTCTGTGTTTTCTTTGTAGGCAAAAAAAAAAAAAAAGTACAAGCTGAACAGACCCAGATCACTGCTCACTCACTTTCATCCTTTTTCTTATTTCAGGAATCCTCACTATGAGCCCTCTCCTCTGCTCTCAGGTTCTCTGCTGTTGCAAGTTGCCTCATCTTCTTCACACCAGCCCCCATGGCACGCAGGAGATGGGAAAAACCTGCTGGTGCTCACTGAACTCCCTGATCAGCATTTGTCCAAGCCCAGCTGGAGAAACAGCGCAGACAAAAAAGGTCTGGGATTATTTCTAGAGAGCTAGCAAACCCATTGGTGCACGTGTATTTTCTTTATGACCCTGTGTCAGGGTTGAAAGAGCAAGACCCAACCGTTTCTTTCAGAATTCCTGCCAGTTTGATGAACACACTGGTTCTCTTCCTAATAAAACTGTTTGGGGAAAGCAAGCCTTGCACTTCCACCTTTGCTCCAATAGGTTTGACCTGTGTGCTCTCAGGTCAACAGAGACATAGAGACAGCAAATAGGTATGATTGAGCCCCCATTTCTGAACAAATCCCATCCTAACATCACTTTAATTTAGCTAAATAGCACTATTTAAAGCTAATGAGAACACTACTCAAATAGCTTCTTAGCACTAATTCTGCCTTGGAACTTCTCCTGCATTTGTGTGTATTGTCCACGTGGCTCAGTATCTGCACCCTTCTTGCTTTCCTTTCTCATTTAGAATTTGATATCTGAATTATGCGCCAGTTATGCTGTTAAAATGAGCTCTTAGAAATAACCTTTCCTTCATCCACTGAAGCAGTTACAATCCCCTGACATAACTCATCTAATCACCACCTCAATGAGCAGGGCTTAATCTAAATGCATGTACTGAGCACCTGCCACATGTACTCTTCATTTATCTTACATGGCTTTACATTAAAAGCCAGCGTGGACTTTTGATACATTATAGATGACTGTATCAAACTATACATGGCTTAAATCCAGACCAGCCACTCAAAAGACTTACAATTATCTTCTTACCAATACGTAGCTTTAATTAAGTACTGCCACCTTGAGGGATTAACTATCAGAACCTGGGCCATATACAGCCAGAACACGAAATGCAAAGCCCTGATTATTTTGGCACCCTTGAGCTCTAAAACTACAATGTCACGGAAGGAAGAGCTCACTACAGCTGCAAGATTGTATTACCTGCCAATGCAACTGACTGCATATTCACTGCCACCACGAAACAAGGCTGAGACAGGCCTGAATTTTCCAGCAGGGGGAAAGCAGGCAGAGTTCATTGTTGACTTGGCGCACTTGAGTGCATTTTGCACAAGAGGTAACTGGAAGTTCAGAGGTTTTTTCCCTCTTGTCTCTTTGTTTTAAAGATAGCCCGTGCGTGACAGAGTTTCGCTTGCCTAATCTCTTCAGGCTTTTTCTATACATACTATATTCTGTGTTGACTTACCAAGAAATACTCTTTTCCTTGGGGAACAAAACTGGCTGAGTCTAATGGGCTTGTTTCTCCACTTCTCACCACGAGGGAAGCAGCCTGGCTGCAGTCCTGCTCTATCTGGAGCATGGCAGCAGAGTGCACTGCAATTTTCCAATTCTGCTCTTGGAATAATGATCATGACTTATTGTGACAGGCTTCCGCAGTACACATTTGGGCCTTTCTTGGACACCTGAATTCAAAAACCAAGCCTGGAAAAACCTCTGAGGGTTCTGAAGAAGGCCATGACCATGCACAAGCCCTTTCACCTGAGCCCTTGTTGCTGCTGCTACTGGGATGCAGCAAGAGCTCAGGGTGGCTTTTAGGCAGCACATGGCCTGTTGAAGCAGCCACACAGTTATACACCACAGTAAATCGCAGAATGTCTTGATTCTCCTTCCAACTCCAGAGCCCTAGCCTCTGCAGGTTGAAGAGTCTGCACTGTTCTGAAAAGGTATTACAATATAGGCCCCAAAATGCAACAGCCAAGAGGAATATCCAAGAACTCCAAGAACACCTTACAGCCCTGACCAACACACAGCAATTTGGAAAAGTCATCAGTGATATCTCAGAGTTGAACTCAGCCCTCAGCAACCAGAGGAACAGCCTGCAGTTTAGTCCAGATACGAGCATGCTCACCGCCAACTCAATCTGTAGCATATCTGTTTCTTCCTGGTCCTCATAGATGCAACTGCAGCCATAGGATGCTATAAGGAATGCAGTGCAAATGCTATATCATCATTTATTAACCACGTGAACTTACTGCACATACAAATCCATAAATGCTGTATCGGTGTAATAAACTAAGGAAACTCACAGATTTGGGAAATGAAGGACAGCCCAAACAATAAAAACACGCTCTTCTGTAAAACTAAACGCAGTGAAATACTTCTTTGCACTCAGATCAGGACATTTCAAACACAAGAAACATGTTCACTCCCTCTTTTCTCCTGGAGTCATTCCAAGACTAAAATAATGTCATCTGCAACCATTAAAATAATAATAATTAATATTTTCATGTTGTCTTCCTTTTGCTTCTTGTTTTCTTTACTCTCCTAGATCAGCCCCTGCTCATGGTTGACTGCTGATAAAGCTCCCTGGTTTCTTTAGTATAATACAAGAAAGACAGAGAAAGATTTTTTAGAAACATATTTTATCGATAGGAGAAGGCTAACAGTAATTTAGAAGAGCAGGCAAAATTACAATCTCTTAGCCATGAATTTCCATAGCCACAGGGCTACGTAAATACCACTGTTCTGGTGATCAGATGGTCTCTATGGCTTTGCTGGAAATTAAAAATAGCTCTAGTGACACTAATGAATTTCTGTTAATTTACAGTAGCACCACAAGATTTAAAACCTCCTTGCTCACATCAGTGACTACATGCACCTCTCATCACTATGAAAACTGAGTATGGATTCCTCCCAAAATAAATGGAGCAGATAAAACCCGGGCTTCAGAAGGGTCAACTCTGCGCTTTCCAATACATACATGAATCCATAAAAGCATGATACTGGATATCTTTTTCTATTATTTTCATTCTATAAATGCTTTAAAATGTATTTCTTGCCTTACGCCACATTTTCTAATTCCACTATTGAAAGAATATTAAGAAGGAGGAGAAACTTAAGACAAAGCCATTATATTTTAACAAAACCACAGATTGCCAGAATTGCAGTCAGCAAATATTGCACATAAACAAGCCAAACACAGTTCCACCTTCTCTAAACAGACATCTGGACACGCATCACAGAGACATTAGCATCACCAGATGCACAGAATTTTGTAAACTTAGTGCAGTTGGGTTGTTATTTTGTTTGCTTGGGGGTTGGTTTTTTGATTTTCTTTTCTTTTTTTTTAAAGCACATTTGATTTTTTTAAAAAGTACACAAGAAGGTTCTGAAAGGCTTCTCAACTGAGTGGTTGTCAAATGCCTGGCATAAATCAAACCTGAGAGGGCAATGTGGAATGCTGATTTGACTCTCTCCTCTCACATCAGCTTCCCCTCAGATCAATGTAAGTTTCCATACGTTTAAAGTAAAAGCAAGTAAAATCATTCCAGTACCATAAACATTCTTTTCCTTGCTTTTTTTTTTTTCTTTTTTTTTTCCCCCCTCTTCTTTTCCCCAAGATGCCATTTGGAATTGGGCTGTGCAAACCCTCCTCCATCTGACACTTCACTTCCCCAAGCAGGCTGTCAGTAGTTGATTAATGGTTCAGATCATGCACACCACATTTGCCAATGACATGAAATACTCTGTTCAGCTCTGACTTCGCAAGTCACATTCTCTCTGATAAGCTGCTTGCAATCCCACAGTATATTTTCATGCCTCACTTTCCACAAGACCTGTGAAATTTCTCCCCAGCAGTCAAGCCAGAAGCTGAGGTTTTTCATGGCAGGTGGCCCAACGCTGTTGTTGCTTAAAGTGCACAATGATGTAGATGGAACCACATCGGTCACGTATGCTACACGAGTGCTATATACATTAAAAAAGATAACATTCCCATGGTGAAGGAGTTCCTCCTGAAACTGAATATGGAAAAGGAGCATATGTCTAGAACCATGTATAAACACAGAAACACAGTTATTGTGGAAGAAATACCTTGGCTGAGTATTTATTTTTTCACTGCTCAGGCTCCAGGGATTTTCATCTAAGACTTTTTCTTTAGGCAGCAATCTAGTAAATGAGGTTAATGAGAGTTCCTGAAAACAATGGTTCAGAAGGCAAGTGGAGAGAACTGCGCATGCCTGCTGAGCCTGAGCAGCACCCAGCGAGGTTTTACTCTCCCTTTTCAGTCAAGACTAGAAGTTTCCTGCATGGGAATGGATTATTTGTAGGAAACTACAAGGATTTTTACTTCTGACCATATGCACTTACATAAAGCATCTCCAGCTCCAGAGGCTGTGACAACTTAGACAAGTCAGTGCTAAGCACAGCTAGAAGAAGCTTTGGAGCTTGGGTAGGTACTGACTGCCTTGCTTACAAAAGGAACTCCACAATTAAAGTTGTGAACATTAATTACACTAAAACTATTTAGCTTGGCCCTTCGCGATTGCTACTTCGAGAGAAGACACAAAGCGAGGCAGGCCCCTAATTCCTCCAGGACCACTTTGCAGCTGCAGAGGAGATGATTACAGTAAAGAAAAGGGAGAAAAAAGTCATTGATTTACCCTTTTTTTCCTCACTGTTGTCTCTCATGGCTTTAATGGAAACCAAAAGATTAAAGGCCTAATTCTCTGTTCAGTGAAACCAATTCCAGTGTGAATACCTAAAGACAACAAAGTCACAAACCATAAAAACCGATATAACTGAGCAGAGCCCCATCCTCACATTGCCCAGAACAGCCTGGCTAAATCCTATCCCACACTCAGTTGTGAACATTTTCAGTCTCTTCTGCTCTTCAATTTTCACTACTTCTTAAGTTTCCTGGGAGCCATGCAGTTTAGTGGGAGCAAGACGCTATGTCTCCTAGTCAGAAAATCAAGAAATAGCCACAGAAAATGCGTGCACTCTTGTTGTTTACTTCTTTATCTGCAAAGAAGGCTCGTAAGTCACGAGCATGTTTTACTGACTGTTGTAGAAGCAAGCAAGATCCTAAATGCAGCTTTGAAAGCTGCTCTATTGGAAAGCAAAAAGGGTTATTCACCATTCCTCAAAGCACGACGGGTGAAGAATTTATCAAGAAATAGCATACAAAAATGGAGCAAGTTTCTACATGAATCTTTATCTTAAACTGTGGAACTCACTGCCAAAAGATATTTTACACGACAAAACAGACAGGATTGCAACTTGTGGTGCCTTGTGATGAAACAATTCATACTATTTATTTTCCGAATCTACGGTAGTCTTCACTGACCCTTTAGTAGCCCAGCTCAGCCCAGCTCAGAATACAATGACAAGAATGCCATGACTATCCAGCTCTCCCTTACTGTCTTTCCCACCCTCCAGATCGAGAAGCTCACCTAGGCTAAACATTTACAGGACAGAAGGGCTGTCAGACACTTATCCCTTTGCCATCTGTTGGCAATTTGCACCCTCCAAAACACACACACATTTTTAGGAGTTCAAACATGAAGTTCAAAGGAAAATCCAAGGATAAACAACATGTTCCACCTGGTCTTGAAACCCCACGAGAATTTCAGCATTACCTGATTTCATCTTGAAAACATAAATCTCTCCTGGTTTGCACCAAGGTTCAGGATTTTCCTGGGACAAACTGAGACTTTTGATGGATTTTTCACACCAGCTTCACACGATCCTCATCAACAGCACTGATGAGTTTTTCAGAAGAAGAGAACAGACCTGAAAACCCCAGCTTTTGAGAAGGTGCATAGTTGAAATCTCAGTCTATGTCCCAACTGCCCCTGTTCACCTTCACATCCATGACAGGCTATGGCAAATCAGTACATGCTTGAGAGCACAGTGTGGTAGAAAACTGATTCAAATTCTGTGCATCTCAGAGTGGGAATGTAAGCATTACACAATAGATAACAAATTTTATACTTCAAGAAGAAATATTTTAAAGAATAAAGCTCTTACAAAATAACTCAAGCAACCCAAATTCTGAAATCCCAGCCCCAGAAAATTTTAAAGAAAATTCAGCCCCTGAATTTTAATATACATTGGCACCGACGCTTCTGAAAGTCTTCTGAGTCCAAATTGGGAGTGCTATTTGTGTTTTGAGAAGTTTTTCTCACTTATTGGATAGCTTGGAGCATGAGAGCCTTCTGAGATGCTTATTATAACGAGCTATTTCAGAAATTGAAATCTGAGTTATATAGTTGCTTGTGTTGTTGGATCGTTTGGTGTTGTCTGTTCTTTTCTAAGCAAACTGCTGCTCTGTGGTCTGCGTACCACTCCCATGAGTGGCACACTGGCTCTTAGGGTCTATGCATACCTTGATTCACAATCACAAAAAGGCGCTGTAAGGACAAAAAGACTCTTAAAGCCTTATTACTATTCAAGTTGTTTGACATTTGTGCAGAAATGTTGTCCTGTACTAATGGAACACAATCAAGCTTAACCTTGCGACTTGATGCTTTTAGCAAGAGAACAAGTTTAATACTTTTAAAACCTTATCAACTGCTCTTCAGTCCCTCCCTTTAGAGCATAATCTCCAACAAATGCTGCTGCAAGTGTCCTCCAAGCGACCTTGGAAGCAATTGGAATATGCAGAGAGGCCATTTTGAACAGCACAACTTGCTTTTTAGACTCAAATGAAAACAGACGTCAAAACCAAAGAAGATTATCTGAGGATGCCAGGGAGGGTGATGCCTCACTCCACTACTAACCAATTTATTTGAGAACTTGATATAGTTCAGATTTACCACTGAAATAAACGTCATGTCCTACATACTTTGAAAGGGAAAAAGCATTTAACTGTGTCATATGTATCAAATGAATAATCTGAAGGTGTTTTTCAGGAAATGGGAGCCTCAGGGGATTAGAAAAAGAAATGAAGTATTTCCCATATGGGTTCCCAACCTGCTTATTGAGCAGATTGGTATCAACAAAACCTGTTTTCCAAGCTCTGGCCATTTAAGTTGTATAAGCTTAGTTTCTAAATCCCCAATAATTAGGCATATAAACTCAACTGGTAGCTACTCATTGATATCCTTAGCAAAAGCAGCAGCAGCTGAATAATTTTGGACTACTTGTTGAAGTGCTGCCCCACTAGCTTCCCACTTCTTAGAATCACAGAAACATTGTGTTCAGAAAAGACCACTTAGATCTAGTCCAACCATGAACAGTTTCATATTGGAGGGAAGAAAAATAAGTTAAAGAACTTTTTAAAATGTATTTGTCTGCTGCAGCAGAACCATCAAGAAATTAAAACATAGGCAGTGCTGGTCCTGGTAGATATGAAAAATGTTCTACTATCTAATGCTTTCTCTGCGCAATGAGATGTTCTTTCATTAATATTGTACCCCAGTGTTCCCTTTTAAACATCACAGCCTAAAAACAGCATGCAAACATCCTAAGAACTTTTTTCCCCCTCGCAGAGGTAGAAAGCATTAGGACAAAAGTGCACATATTTTAGGACAATTCTCACCCTTTCATTTTAGAACATACTCCAATATGGTGTTTGTTGTTCTTCAGGTGGTGAATATCACGATGTCGTGCACTCTCCCTCCTCTTTTATTACTGAAAATGTGAGACGTAGATAGGTGTGGGGTTTCTCTCATCCTTCTGATTTTTAGGGCAGCTCTGTTGTTCTCTCACAGAACAGGAGCCAGCAAACTACACCCAGTAATTTCTCTATTACTGAAATCACACCGCTTGTTCAAGTCAATGTATTTTAAGTGGAAGAGAGAAAATCCACAGCACATCTGGGTAAGTGAGTGGTCAGTTACCTTCACTGTTAAAAACAGAAGTGTCTGGGTTCAGCTTCTAACCACTGGCTCTCATTACATGCTTTAACTTTCCACCTCTAGATTAATGGAGCTGTCTACTATCTATTAGTGGATCAAATCACCTCTTAACCTTCTCTTCAGTAAACTTAATAGATTGAAGGAACGGGACATTTAGCTTTATCAAAAGGGTGTGAAACAATACCACTCCTTCCACTTCCTCAGAACAGGGTTTCTGCAGGAGATGTGATCAGTCGTTGGCTTTGTACCAGTCCCCAGGGGCAAAGTATTTAATCCAAATTGGTACAGAAGCTGAAAAAAATACAGAGTTGGAAAGAAAATCTAAGGCAGCCTAACAAAGATTCCTTCCTTTCCTAGATATTCAGCTCCTGAAACAACACTGCTTTTGATATTTCCCAATGTTTGAATGGCTGTTCCAGCAAAGGAATATGCCTTTTAGGCACTCTCCAGCTGCTTTAAAAAGCAAAAGGAATGGCAACATACAAGCTCCATAAAAGTGAAGGAAGAAAGAAGTCTATCTGTTAGAGTAAGCTACAGAGCCACACCGAGCAATACGCAATTACACCACGCATGCCATACTAGAGATGCACTGTTTCTCATCCAAAGAACCTGGAGCAACAGCTTTGCTTGAGACTTGAGGGGAACAACCTCTGCTTGCTCACTTGCTGAAATACCAAACAGCTGGCTGGACTAGAAGCCACCTGCAGCTCAGTTATGCAAAAATCTAGAAGCTGTCGCTGTATACTCACAAGATTTTCAATACCCAGTATGAAATCCTCTTCCAAGTAAATAAAATAAGCAACTACAACATCATTACTATTTAGGAACCTACAGATTTCATGGTTCTTTTGAACACTGACAAATCCAAGAGAATAGGTTGCTTTCCAAGTTCTTCTTGTTTCAGTTATCTTCTACTATTGGCATGAATAAAACCAATTGCCAACTTCAGAACTAACCTCACAACTTACTTACAAGATTTCACCATCATTGTGTAAACACAGCTGAGAACCAATTATCAGAATTAATAATCAAGTTCCTGGTATATGAATATGTATATCATTTTCATTGCTTTAATATTCCAGCTTTCTCTTATCATTCACCAAGCCCCTTAATAATTCTGCCAATAAACATGTTCGTTCAAGCACTTGCAGAAAGGCAGCATGCAAGAGGCATGAGAACTAGAGAAAAACAAATTCATTTCGGAAGAGGAACAAGGAGAAAGAAAGCCAGCCTACTTGCTGAGCGCTCATTTACTCTCCCTGTATTTATCACGCCCCTTGACTTTCAACAGAATTTCAAAAGTAGCATGGCAGGGGAAGAAGAAAAGCAGAAGGGGGGGAAAAAGCTCCAGCATCGTGTGATTTATTTCAAGATATGGCTGCTTCTGGGGATTAATGAGTATGTCTCGCTCAAAGATGAGACTCATCATGACTGTTACCTTTAATAACCCCTTTTCCTCAGAAGATCCCTCAGTGCTGAGGATGAGAGTGCGAGCAGTCAGCTTGAATTATTCATGAGGGCTGGTGGAAAACAATCATCCGCTCTTGGCATTAATGGTCTGTAAAGAGTTGCTTTTGACAAAACCATTTAACACCAGCAATAAAATAAATAAATTAATAATGGGCAAGCATGGGGAGGGAAGCAAGCATCATAATGATGTACTGATGTAACACACCCTGAAAAATATTGCCTTAGATCGCTGATCATAGGTTCTTCTATCAAGGCCCTCTCACTACTGAAATAAATCAGCGGGGAAAAAAAAGAAACCCACGTGCAGCCTTCCAGCTCTGCATGGCGAAATACTGGGAGGCAATTCTGGCTTGGAGTTGGACAAACAGTGGATCTTGGGGAAGTAAACATATCATATAGAGGTCAAAGGAAAGTATTCAAGGTAATTACACCTCTGTTCAGAGTGGCTCCCATGCTTGGCAGATCCTCTTCATGGCAACACACAGAAAACCAGCTTTGTAAGGGGAAGTGTTTTGCAGTGCTCTATTTTATCCGACATGTTGCAACCCATTTGGAAAGTATATTTTCTGGGGGGTGTGGGGAAGTACTTTGCAATGGTATTGCTGCCTCTGACTTTCTAAGTCAGCTCTTGCTAGGAAATAATGTCATATATAATTTCCATTCTGATCTGCATAAAACATTCTGCAGTTGGGAGGTAAGATTCCAAGAAGACAAAGCAAATATTAAAAATTCGGTTGGCTTAAAGGCAAGACTCTGCTTAACATAGCGTGCATGTCACATTTCATTTACTTCTATAAAGACTTCTTTAATAAAAAGGAAAAAAAAGTAGAAATACTTGTGCTGCTTGTTTAATGATAAAACCAGTGGCATGGGAAGCATTCAGATATTTATCTGCAAAACTTCTCCTGTGTTCAGAGGCTAGCCTTACAGTAATCACCCTCTTCAACCCCAGTCCAGATTAGGAATGGTCACAGCAATCACCCACAAGGATGCTGCCCGGCTCTTAGAGACCTTTAGTGACAAAGGTTCTAAGACTTCTTCAGTTTTCTCTTTTCTCAGATTTTTTCACCACACATCTCATCCATTCTCAACATTCTCTCCCTTTGGTCTTGTTTTCCACAGTATGACAACTCCGGACCCATTAATTCAGCTGGGGCTGTCTCTGTACAGAAGGGAATTCGTTCAGTGTCCCAGAGGTTTATTCACTTCTGGGGACCTGCCTTTCTCTAAGTCATCCAAACTACAAGCATCAGAAACGTAACAAAGAACTAACAAGAATAACTTTGCAGCACTTATAAGTCACAGGCCAAGTTATAAATACGTAGCGCCCAATCTTATTACAGCAGACCTGGATCCAATACAGGGTCCCATCATGCAGTGAATTTAGTATTTTTCATCACCATTCAGGAAAAGCAAATAAGCACATGCTTAATTTCAAGCACACACCTAAACCCTACTGCTTATATAGCGAGGCTGAAGTGTTTATTGTGTTTTGATGAACCAAGCTGTTACGCACAGGTTTAACCATAAGCATGTGGGCCAGCAAGATTATTCATGTTCTAAAGTCATACACCTGTTAAGTGCTTTGTTGGACTGAGGGCATAATTAGTGCAAAATATAGCTATATATATATATGTAATTACAAGTAGGACTAATGACTAAAAATCATTTGTAAAACAGCATATTTCCAGAGGCCAATTGTGAAACTAGTCATACTCCCAGGATCTAATTCTGCATCCTCTTTAAATCTGAAGAGAGACAAAACAATCGCTGCGCTTTTCTCAGTCCTACAGAAATCATCCATGAATCAAATTATCTTTTGTATTTATCAGCTAAATAATTCTGTCAACTGTCCAACAACTGCAGCAGCCCCAGGAGCTTTTTTAAACTAGCTGATGAATGATTGGTTAAATAAATCTGCTACAATTATTCTGGTACCGAGAAACAAAAACAGCAGCATGTCTTCTCCAACACAAGCTAAATCCTATTTGCTGCTTTTTGGTAATGGGAGATACTGTACTTCTTTAATAGTGAGGATTTACTTGTGTGGGTAATTGCAGAGTTCAAAATAGCTTTTTCTTTTTTTTTTTTTCTTCCTGAGAACGTTAGCTTTTTCAGATCCTTTCACAGTGCTGGGTCTTATCATAATGTAACATTTCACTTAATGAAACACAAAAATGACTCAAGCATCTCTGAATTTATAGACTCTTTATATGTTAAGAAACAGACATGAGCTCAGACTTTGACCATAACGAATAGGAGAAAGAGCAGGAACAAACAGCTATTTATATGAGGGCAGCGTCTCCACAAAAGCTGCAAGGTCCTTGGGTCAAACTCTCAGCTGATGTAAATGCCTCCTTGCATTTTATTAGAAATAACTTTTAATAAAAAAAAAAAAAAAAAAAACCACAGCACAGTGTCAAAACAGAGCCATCAAACCCATCTCTTCCATCATCTCTGTGACCTCAGCCATGCGTGCTGAAGATACACAAAAACCGAGATGCCTTTATTCCTCCTACTGGAAGTTTTTAATAAGACCTAAGCATAACAGTTAGCTAGTGACCAGGCACAAGTTAAGCACTGCTATGCTTCAGTAATTCCAGCTTTGTAAGATCTGTGCTCAGTCAGCAAAGCTCAATCATCAAAGTTATCAAACCCGATCCAGACACCATAGTCGTTGCAGATCTCCGAATCCAGAAAGAAACAGGAAACATATCTTGGAATCCTTTAATGTTTCCTGATACTCATTTTGATTCAGCCCTCGTACCGTATGTCTGCGTGTTCTGCAAGTGTTTCCAACAAGCCAGGCAGTATTTAAACAAACAGTGGTAAAGATGGCTAAAGATGGCCCTCGTTTAAAAATCAAAATCATTTTTTAATCAGGAGAAGACTCTCCTGTAACTTGCAAACTTATGCACGGAGGACACAGAAATAAGACATAAGCAATGAATGACAATACCTGCTGACAGGATAAGGGAATTTCAAAGTTGCTATGTGAGGCAAACACAGCAAAATGTTCTCAAGCAGAACAGATTTTGCAAACAAAACAAAGTATTTGCCTGGCAATTTTGGATAGGCAGAAACCCATAAAACTCATTATCTGATCAAGGGCAATTTACGGAGTGAGAAACCCCTGGATGAATACCAGCTCTGTGTCAGATGTAACTAGATCATGAGAAAGCAACATTACGTGGTCAGTGAATTGTTTAGGAAGATTTTAATTGGCAAATCTCACAGTCCTTGAGGAATACATTTCTTTATTTGTTTTCATCAGTGGACAGATGCATTTACTTGCAACCATCACTGCGATACTGTGGACATCCCATATTTTAAAAAAGAAAAGAAACAATACAAGGAAAAAAATCGTCTATCAAAGTCTGAATGACGCAGGCTGTTCTTCTAATACTTTGTTGAGTCCCTGGAAATACTACAATCATGGGTAAATTCTGAAACGCTGCTATTTTACCATCACCAGTAAAATCCTGGCCACATGAAAACAAACAAAAACTTACCCTAGACTTCTGCAGGGCTGGAACCAGAGACACTAAAACACCAAGGCACAGAGAAGAGCCAGCAGCATCCAAAGCAGAGTTATAGGTGGGATGAGCTGAAGAATTTAAGCCTCAAATTTTATGTCACAGAGAAGCAAAGGTTCTGGCTAAAGCATAACACCAGCTATGATATGTGTTTACATTAAAATATGGAGACTTGTAATAAAAAGAAGTGCTTCAATTTGAATAAACATAGAATTATGAGGTTTGTGGTGATTTTTCTCGTTTTCTTTCTTTGTTCCAAAAGATAATCAAGGTCAGTCTACAAGGCCCACAGAGCTAAAATGAATGCAAATTAAAATATGAGCACACAGAATAACATAATATTCAACAAGGCAACTTTGGAAACAGTGTAAGTGAAATAGAGGGTTGGAGACATAATTCATTTTCAACAGATAATGTAAAGCTATGTGGGAGGGAAATGCTGGTGCATTTGCAAAGCACAGAGTCAGCTCAGAATAAAAAATTAGATAGACAGATTTAGCATCTAGCACATAATGCATCCCTGAGGTGACTACATCTCCCTGAGAAAAGAACTAATCCTTGCACCTGTGCAACAGGGTTATGAAACACCAGGGAATTAAGTACTCTTTCCAAGAGTTTACATTTGTTATTATATATGCAAGACCTAATGCATGCATATGCATGTAAAGAGAGTTGCAGTTTTATGCAAAATAGCTGAGTTTCAAGAATAGCATCCCAAAGAAATAGAGAACAAACACTATCAAGTCAGGGAGAATAACATCCCTTCTTATGGCCTCGTACTGACACAGCTGATACAAGAACAATAAAATCGAAGCACATCTGTCCTGACAGCAAGGAACAGGGCACGGTGAGAAGCAAAATGACAGTGCTGTTAGATGATGTCCAGAATGTTTCTCTGCATGGAATTTCCCCATTATTTGTATGCAAAGACATACAGCAAGGAGAAAACGGCTCGAAGTCTTGGAGCAGTAGCTGAGTGGTACCTCCTGGTAACATACAGAAAATTAAGCTTGTGTGCTCCTCCCAACAATTGAGAAGGTTTAGTACTGATGTGATCCAACAGATCTGACTTCAGTCAGTTTCCAGCCTCAGTTCTTCCATTCACAACTTTCTTACACATAAAAACAGATATCCAGTTCCTTACCACCTCATCATAACATCAGGAGAAGGGTAACATAGAAGAGACAACGCATACATGTTATTAATAATAATACATAATATTAATAATACACATTTTTGAGCTTGTATCACCATGAATTTCTCAAAGAGTCAAGCTGAAACCACAGCCATGCACAGGTAGCTGCACACATGGCTGCACAGATGATGTTATTTGTGCTCACAGATTCAGCAAGGAAGACGAGCTGCCAAATTGGGCGGTGTCAAATACAGCCCCCAAAACCAAGCAAGATGCAGTTCAGTCCCTGATGAAAGCAACCTGTAAGCCAGCCGCAGGCGCGTTGTAAATTTGGCTGAAATGGGCAATTACATAATCTCATGCTAATTCTTCAGTAATTCCCCTGCAAAACAGATTTCATATTTCTGGGTAATTAACAGAAAATGTAATCCGTTCCTAGAGACACATTGCTCTTCACGCCCTCCTTTTCTTTATTAATAAAGATTTTGCAATTAGAACTTCCCTGGCAAGCTGCCCAGCTCAGTGACCTTGCATCGTTTACCTGTAGGATAATAAACACCACGAATGGAGCACACACAGCTATGAGCCCTATGGCTTACATTTAAGTATTTAGGGGATACTGGAGCTTTCTAGAGCAAGCTTGGCCTTCGTGAACATCCCCCCACAACCACCTCTAGTTATTTTACATCTACCATTAACAGCAACAGTTCTCTCTGCCACTCAGCCACAATTGCCCACATCAGAGTGCATTAAGCACTACAAGTTTCCCTGATTTGCAAATAATCTCACTGCAGAATGTCAGCTATCCTAACAGACTTACACACTCTCCTGAACCCACTATCACCACCTCACCATTTCAATTTCTAATCTATATGTATGCACTACACACCCAGAAGTCATCTTGGGAGACTGCTGCAAGAATAGCTGACTGGGACCCAGCACAGAAGCAGTTTAACTCTCAGCTTATTATAGACAGAACTTTTCATCTAGAAGAGCTTCATAGATTTTAATCAACCTTTGCATCAGCCCCAAATGGTGGGTCAACACTGCCTCCCTATTTGGTTCTCAAAAACTGAGCTAAAGTAGGTGACCACTAAACACCACATGGCATTTTGGTGTTGGAAAGGAATAAAACAAAGGCAGGAGAAAAAGGCAAAGCTAGATGCTGGATTGTCCATTCCCTTTTCCCACTCAGAATCTACTTAGGCTTCACAAAGCTTTCTTTTTCCCTTTCTTTCATACAGAAGTGACCTCCAAATTTCCTGCTCCTTGGGCCAAGAGGAGATTTTTTGCTAATATCAAGGTAAGATGTCATGTATTAAATCAAGGTTCTGAACACACTCAGGCAAAGGATTTGAGAGTGTTCCCAAGATGAAGAGCTGACAGCAGGCTGGAATGGAATGAAAGTTAATTGTTGTTTGCAAAGCACTTTCAGGCCCCTTCAGATAAAAGATTTTTTGTCTCCATTAAAAAACTGAAGCAAACTATAACCAGTGAGTAATCAGTGTCCAGTATGTCAGACTGTTAGAAACAACCTGTTCCTAAATGCTGTCAGATCAGAAGTATTTTTAGAAATAACAAGATAATTGAATCTGTACCACAGCCAGCTGAGGACAGAAAAAAAGGGACCAAGACACCGTGCCAGCTGATCCTCAATCAGAAAACCTCACTATAGTTGAAAAAGTCATTTTAGGCTTTACCCATGCAAAAGTCCTCCAAAGAAGGCATACATCAGTCTAAATAGCACAGGAGTTCACCCCATATTCATCAGCATGAAGAGCAGTGACAGGGAACAGCAAACAGTGTGAGGGTGGGAAAATGTTTTTGCAGTGCTGATGGTTTCCTAAATCCCTTTTCTTCCTCCCCTTTGTAGAATTACTGTAATTAGTTCAGCAAAGAGGTGAATGAACGCAGCTGATGACTTTATTCATTTAATTATTCAAAGGAGACCAATGAATTATTTTAAAAGTATTTAAGGCCCCAGCCATTTTAACTCAGGGAGGGATGAATAATGAAGAGCCAGACACTACACTCAACAGCTGTACGAATAGAACTTCTCTTTCCATTTGTATTTTGACTGCACTTCCAGACATCTTCCCATGCCCACCTCTCATGGGGCACATGGGACATGCCTCACTGGATACATTCAGCAAATCATCTTATCTCAGATATTTGTCACTTCTTGCAGCAAAGGAAAAAGGGCTTCAGATGAAAGCATAAGAAATGGGCAATTACCTAAGAAAAGCTTCTAATTAACATTCATCAATTATGTATCAGTTAGCGGCTGCTATAACATACCTTCCGACAGTTTTGTGAACTCCCTGCACGCAGAGCTTTCGAACTCTGCTAAGCTTTGCCAATGCCCTCCAGTGATTTTCTTGAATTGATTCACTACTGGCAAAGGATAAGGTTTAGGACATACTAACGCATACCCAACCCAAAAATTATCAGAGGAGATTCCCAATGCGAATGGCACTTTGAAAGGCGAAATTAAGGCATAAAACAGAGATGACTGGGGGTGATGCCAGTTAATACTTACAAGAAAGATAGCCAGCTCGCCCCAGCCATGGTCACTGCAATATGCTTTTCTGCATTACTACAATAAGATAAGGAATCTTGTGCTACAGATTTCCAGCAGAGTGATGACACCAAAGACAAAAAGCAAAGAAAATCATACAGTAGCCCTTCTTAAACCGTCCTCCAGGAAGGGAAGGGTTTTCTTTTGTTTGTTTGTATGAAATAGGGCAGTTGTAAGTGCAAGAGGAAAACAAAGAGAGACTTCTGCAACCACTTATTTATAAGATTATAAAATAATCCAGAGCATTCATGTAGATGTTCATACAGGGACAGTATAATCCTTATCTAGACAAATGTAAAATTCCAAGGCGAAGTCCCAAGAATTCTGTCTTGTAGTTATTCATCTTGAAGTACAATTTATTATACTGTCTTCTGAAGGAAATCTTGACATTAAGAAGTGCTGTTCTTTTTCAGCTACAGAAAACACATCTTTTTCTAATATAAACATTACATAATGCAGTCATGAGAACTCAGAGGAACTGCAGCCACTATTCCTTCTGTACTTACAGTCAGAGATTCTCCATCCCATGCAGATGGAGCCCTGTGGTCTCCACAGCCATACGAATATGACTGCTCTGAGGTGGGTGGACGTGTTCTGCTTAGGCAGCAGGAAAGAAGAACGCTTAGCATAGCCATCTCTATCTGAACTCCTGTTAAATCCGCTGTCAGTTCAGGTATGTTGCAAAAGGATGGTTACAGAGTGTGGCAGAAAAATCAGCCTGAAGCCTGGAAGATGGAGGTGACCAAAGGCAATATCAAGAGAAATGAAACAACTGTTTGAAGCCAAACCACATTTTCCAAGGGCAGAACTGCTCCACAGCAAGAATTACATCAGGAACAGGGAAAACTGTTCACTCTAGACCAGCATCAGTAATAAAATGAAAACTCCATTAGCTATAAGAGCTCATCGTGTGTACTGTTTGTGCATTCCAGGGAGAAGCAGCCACAGATCAAGATAATCCTCTTTGTTGCTCGTGTCTTCACTTAGTTCATTTTTCCAGTGTCAGCAAGCTCTGTACTGTTTGTCAGCCAAAGACTGACAGCAGTTTGATCTTGGTTCACCCAGTGCGTGCTCGCGATGGGACATGTGGCATCCACACATGAACTCATTCCATCAAGGAACAGAACCTGAGCCTGAGGCAGTTCTCAGAGCTCACCTCAAAAGGTTTGGGATTGTTAGCAAGCCCAAGAGGCATTAGGAAAAAAAATAATAATAAAAGAGCAGGGTTTATGGTAAGAACAAAATAAACTTGCTTAAGAGCATCTACACCAGTCTTCTTGAATTGGATTGGATTGGGAGTAAATCTCTATTGGTGTATGAGGGAAGCCAGATAAAATTAAATGCACACCCAGGGATGGGATTGTGAAAAGTCTGCATTCTCCCTAATATAATGAAAAACTGAGAAGTGTGACATATTTGCAGATTATTTATTAACAGTAGGACAGAAGCTATTTTAGGCGCATGTCTTTAGACACCATTAACAGTAATTTACTCTCTAGAGTGCCCTTTCAGGAAACAGTAGGAACTAAGTAAACCCCATATATCATTCAGAGGCAGGAACAATTCTCATTGTTTCTTTCCTAAATCTATTTCCTTTCTCAGAACTTTGCCACCATATGGTCAACAAGGAAGCTGTGTAACAGGATCTGATAAGATTGAATTATATATTTTAGCAAGCTTCAGGAGCTGGGCCAAGGCATTTAAATACATCACTTACTGAATTAGGACAAACCGTTTGCCATCTTGTCAAACAGGAAAATGAAAAGGAAAGACTTCACGTCTGATCTAATGTCTGAAGGGCCTCACAGACATGAGACCAACGAAGAGGCAGAAGACAGGCACCTAGTTGCTCCTCATGCTTGTTTTTAAACAAAGGTCTTGTTCCTGGCAATATTAGAAATGTCTTACTTTTGAATCTTAATTAAAAAAATATTTTTGTATTATTATTGTTATGGAAACCTGATGTAATTTACAAATCGGTTTGACAGAAGACAGGAGGCTTTACTGTAATCCATTACTGCACATTTTGGTTTCCCTCCGCTCAAACAGCTGCGTCCTCTCTGTCTACACATCTTGCGGTAGATTAAAGAAAAATCAATCTGAGAAAGAACAAAAATAAAATCTCCTTCCCCCTCTGAAATCACGCATTGATGTGTGGGGTGCAGGCGTGCAGAGCTGCAAGGAAGCACGCATGTTCTGCATGCCACAGAGTTTGAACTGGAAAGAAAACAGCCTGCATCTCCAAGCAGACAAGCAACTGGAATAGCGAATGTGAAACCCAGAGAAAAGCAGAACAGCACTTTCCATTTTCCAGCAGGTTCTACTAATGCTCAGCAGGGCTAACAACATACAAAGGCGGAGTTCACAATCTGCCCTTCTGCTCACAGGGGCCATATTCGATTTCTTAATGTAGGACTTCAGTAACATTTTGGTGGGCTTCTTGGCCTCCAGAGGCAAATTTCACCCAGGGAAAAACGATCCAAGTTGTACATACAGCAGACAAGGAAATAGTTATTTTTACTAGGGAATCACATCTCCTTTTTTCCCCCCATCCCAGTTTCATTTTCACACCACGTCTAATGAGACTGGAGCCATATGCACATTTCTCCAATGTTATGGTCTAAAGATACAACAAAACACATTCAGGAGATTCAGGGTCATTTTGAAGCAGCAGAACATAAGGGAAGCCAATCCAACTGCTCTTCTGTATCGCCTACTACGTAGCTGCAAAATGATTTCTAATTTTGTCAGATTAAGAAAACACTACAGACAGCATTAATGTTTTATGATGGAGAATGCTCCTATCCTTCACAGAAGCACTCCAGAAGTTACTACAAACCTTCCTGGAGTCAGCAGAAAAAAAAATATCACTGCAGAAGTATGAAACCCCTAACACCCAGGAGAGCAAATCATTAAATTGAAGGATAACTAGATGATGTCAAACTGATGGCATTTGCCCAGGAATAGCAGCTCACACTGTTAGAAATTAATTCTGAAGCACTGTAAACCACCTAACTGCTACTAATTGGTCTTGTCCTCACTTTCTCTCTCCCAAGCTGTGTTTTCATGTCCATTTATCTGATGCTGGTCTTCTGGATAGTTAACCTGCAAAGGCAAAGCATTTTGTTCCTGCTCTCAGCTCACTGGAAGAATCTAAATGATAAAGGCAGATACCAACTTCTCCAGCTGTAGCACCGCATAGCTGCTTAATCAACATCCTATAAAATCAGAACCTGCAAACGGGTGCAGAAGCTGTTGGTGCTTCTTTTGGCTCCAAATTTGGGGCTCCTTTACACTTGTAGCCCATTTCTTCCCTTGCAGAAGGACTTGGTTGGATACTCCATGCAGAAGGAAAACCCGAGTGGAACCAAGATGCAAGAACCATCCTGCACAGCTAGAGTTATGTGAGCTGTTCCTACAACCATCCCCAGTAATTTACAAGGCACTGAACATCTTGAAGATGTTCTCTTAATGTTAATGCACTTTGTATAAGCAACAAGTATTAATTTAGACAAGGGCTGTTCAGGAGCCACACTCCTACTACCAATAAATGCAGGTTAATTTACTCTCGTATCAGTTTTTAAGAAATTCAACTTCCTTTATTTAAAGTAAAAGGGGAAAATAAATAAAACCACAGTCCAGATGGAAACAAAGTCTGTTCCTTCTTCATTAGCCAAGCCACAGACAAGTTATAATTCACGTCTCCCTCGAGTCTCATCATTACCTACATTTGGGAAGCAAACATAAGGGTTAGGGGGTAATGGCGGTGTGGGGGATGCAGCCTGCCAACAAATTATATGCTAATTTTTTCTGTGTCTTTAATTCTATCTGAAATAAATGAAAAATGTCTTGTGGTCCAAGTCATGGGATTCCTTAATCAACAAGGCAGAGTTGGGCTTGCGAAACTGAAGTCCCTGGGGAGATGGCTTCACTACTGAAGGAAACAACTGACTCAGAGCCCCGCCGTCCTCAAACACAGATTTCCTCTTAAATGCTTTCATTGAAAGCAGTGCTTGCCTGTGCCCAGGAGCATCTCAGCCCGCTGGTCTCAAAGTCTCTTTTTATGCCATTCCAACAGCACCAGCTGGGAACTTCAGCCAAAGTCTTCCAGCTGGAATCTTGTGAAGCCTGGCGGTTCCTTTCTGGTCATGTTAAGGACTTCAGTTTACAAGTTCCTGATAGGGAAAGCACCAGTGCTTGAGGACAGCTTTATATTCTGATCTTATGAATTGATCTGCACAGTAAAGCACAATCAAAGAATGGGTCCCCTTAACAACTGTGTGAGCCTTCTTAACAATTAGAACTGCTAAGGGTAGAATTGCATCTGATTTGCCTGATGAGTCTCATTTTTAATGCAATTAAGCAGCCAAGGTTTGACAGGCTAGACTGTCAGAGAGCCAAAGGAAATTTGCATATATTATAAAATAATTGGAATGGCAGGGTAAAATAAGAACCAATCTGACCTAAGCCTTCACTCAAATAGAATTGTGTGAATAATGGGTTTTCCTTAATCTTGGTTGAACAGAAAAGGTTTAAAAAAGTTTAGTAAAATAAAACATGTTCTTGCTGATCATAATCTATAACAAAAAAAATAAAATTAAATTAAAGAGTAGAGACAATTCCAAACAAAATGTCAATTTAAAACATCACACTTAAGCATTTCACTCAGAAGCTAAAAAACAAAATACACGCATCCAAAGAAAGACAGCAAAATAAGCACTCTTAAGAAAGAATACTTTCAGCTGAGAAATTCCATGCATTTTTACTTTCAAGAAGAAAATAAAAGTCTTCAACTTTGTCAGTGTTTCTTCAGAAGAGGAAGAGTACCTCTGAAAACTGAAAACAATAGTTTTAATGACACTCTTGGCAAGGAAGCATTATCAAGCGCAAGATTTCTAATCAAACCCAGAGAGCTAGGAAACATTTGGGAACGCATTCCATACAGCTAATAGTGGATATTATAACCTTTATCTCTCAGCTTTCAGCCGCTCTTGGATGTGACATTCTCTCTTTCATTCAGGTACTCTGGAAGTTCCCAAATCCTTCTGGACTGGTAAGTGTTGCAGCCTTCAAATGCTAATTGTGCAGGGCAGAGAGGGAGCTAACAAAAAAACAAACTAAAATCTGTTTCCTTACTGCATTTATACATGTCTTTCTGCTAATCAAACTGCAACTTCGCTACTTATACCTATAATACAGGACCGACGTCAACCAAATTTACAGAAAGGAAGCATATGATCTTATCAGCAACAACTTAGCTAGACCTGCAATTTTATATTTCACCTGCTTGTTGTTCCAGGACAGAAACAAGTAGGTAAATCCAGCTCTGCCAGACTGTTTCCACCTTAACTCTTGACTGACTGCTGAAGCTAAACAGAATACTTTTTTCTGCCTATGCAATTTAACTCTTCAGAGAGGTCAGAATAGCTCATAGTATTAAATAATGCAGGCTAGACAATACTGACTTAATAAAACTTGCATGTCACTTTGTGTTGGAATTGATTTTCCTACTTGAGGGCCACTTTAGCTTGCAAATCAAAAGTGTATTGTGTTGCCTCTTACAAAAAGATGTTGCCATTGCCTGGGCTTCCTTCAGAAACAGAGATTGATGGAACCAGGCTTGCGTTGGGTCAGTGTCTAATGGTCTCCTCTTAGTGGCCTGAATTATTCATCAGAGCTACAGCACCTCATGTTTTTTGATTAATGTATACAATTCAGGGACGTCATAGCTGCAGTATCAAAATACTTCCTTGCCTTTTGTAGGCCAGTTTTTACTCTTCTTTCCTCTTCCCCAGCCCAGTTCCAACATGTGAACTTGTTCTCATGGTAGGTATAGCCTTTCTGAACGTTAAGTCATCCCGAGGACAAGGGGAACAATGACTCACTTCGCTTGGACTCCGCTCACACTTGCGTCTTCCCATTTTCTAATACATTTCATCCTAGACTCCTTAACTAATGGCTCACATTTATCTACCTGAACTATAAACTTGCAAAGATCACCACATCATTCAACAGCAAAGCTGAGATACAATTATCACTCTTATAAATAACCCATCTTTTACTCCATTCAGTTCACCTGTAGATTTTCAATAGCCTGGTTCTTTCCCAGAATTTCCAGAAAAGTAAGGCTGTTGAAAAGGTAAAAGGATTAAAAGGATCTTGCAAGCTGATAGCATTCTTGATTCTCCTCTTTTTTCCTCTCTCATCCCAGTTTGCCCATTGCTAACAGTGAAGCTCTAAATTTTACGTGTTGATTCATACACCAATTGTAGGCACTAATGTTTATAAAACCATGATATATTTCACGAAAAATTAAAAAAAACAAATCAGAATATAGCAATACTTGTAACTAAATGAAATTAAACTTATTCTAGTATTAATTATTTTCTATTTTGTGCTTGTAAAACATAAGAGAGCTCAACTCCAGCCTCACCCATAGACATCCAAATCAAACATCATGACAGATTCACTGGTGCTTTCTGCTTTGTAATGGCATTTTTCCCAATAATAAACGTGTGCAATTATAATATTAAAAAAAGAGAGGCAGGAAGAATGGCAATTACTAAAAAAGTTATTAAAAAAGTCAATATTTGTAGCAATTAATTATAACAATGGTAAGCTTTAATTGGAAAAAGCAAATTACAGAAGGCAGAGGGAGGACTTATGATGAGATACGATGATCAATGCTGAACTGCTGGATCAATTTTGAACATAGCTGCAGCCACTTAAATAAGTTCCTGCACAGGTGAATATTTTCAGTGCAGTCCAAATTACCTATGAAAATTTGACCAATTAAAAGTAATAGATAATATGTACTATGAACCAATAACAGTGAAAGAGGCTTTGTAGTTGCAGGTCCATTAACGATCTCTAAGCATTTTTGAAGACTAACGAGCGAAACAAAGCCCAGAAGGTTTGGATTACAGCTCAGTAGCCACCACTGTTCATGTGAAAAATACTGTTTTGGTCACTGAAGCTATCTCAGAAATTAGTGAGCTAAGAGCTAACCAAATAAAAAGGAACTAAAGTTTTAGTGTTAGACATCCTTGTAACTATATATAATAGATATAAAATGCCTTTATTTTACAAATCGGTTCCAGGCTTTTAACTTAAAAAAATAACAGTGGTTCATTCTTTTTAAAATGACAAAGTATCTTCATAGGCAAAGTTCCACTCCTAATAAAGTGCCCACGCTTAGTTAATAAAATAGTAATTGCTATTGCTTTAGGACAACAAATAGAACACTGAGATCAGAACTACAAGTAGCCCCTTATACTTCAGTTTTTCCCTATTTTCTTAACATCCATGTACTTTAACCGACTTTCTTTTTCACCATCTATTTTTTATCTTGCAGTTGAATACTAAGCTGGAATCACCGAGAGATCTGTCTTAAAGATATTTCACATCCCCAGGTAAGCTGACAAGTCCTCATCCACCTGAGAGAGGAATGTCTCAGTTCCTCTCCAGGCATTATCTCCATAGTATTCATAAGTCCAGAAAGAAAATGATGTCTCCAGGGCTGGGGCTGCCCCAGAGCCTGTTGATATAAAAGCCAGGTACACCGGTAAGCAGAGTCATCCTTTGGAAGGATTTGGAGTGGCTTATTCAGCAGGAGCAAAGATTGGGATATAATCAGAAAGAGAAAAAATTAAATTACACTTTTTTTTATTGCTGAAGTCTACCACCACTTGGAGTTACAAACAAACCCCAGCCCATTTAGATCAATGCCAAGAGAAATCCTATGAAATGCCTTCCCCAACACTAAGGTTGGTGAAGCCAGGTAAGTACAGAGTACAGCAGGAGTCCTAGGTTGCAGAACCTCATTAGCAATTCATATTTCAACATTTCTAAGTTTCTGTTTGTCATCCCCAGAGTTCACTCTCAATGCACTACCCTAGCCACGTGCATTCATGAATAGATACAAAAGACTTAACAGCCATCTTAAGGATGCACTTCCCTCCACACAGACACTTTCTAAATGTCATTTAATCTTTCTATCGCAGCTTTGCTGCACAGGGCATCTAATTTCCTTTGGAAGTTCTGCAGGCCAATCAAAGATAGCATATTAAGTGTACATGCTTAAACAATATGAAATCCAAACATTTTTTTGCCTCATTTCTATTCCATTCCATCCCTGGGACCTTTGGGGCCAACAAAAGCTTACCCTAACCAAGAGAGTTGGAAAATACTGATGTGATCAACGTGCTCTTTTTTGTCCTCAAAAATTGAAAAGACAGAGAGGACAGAAGAAAGCTTTTTTTAAAAAGAAAAAATTGTTATTAAATAAAATTTTTAGATTGATCTATCCCATATCTCAGTTGTGGAGATGCTTCATCTTTGTGATGCATTTGCTTTAGTAATTTCCTCTAAATTCAATCATTTGTTTAGGAGTTTATATTTGAGGAACTCAGAATATCACCAAATTAAGTGCAGTGAGGTTCATTTAAAATGCAAAGTGATGGATATATAGATTCGGAATTAAAAAGGGTGTAATAAATTAATAATACAGAGGTGGACTGTAAGAAAAAGATGAAAGCATTGAGGAAATTTGATGTGGAAGGAACGTGAATAGTTTGCATAATGAAGCAAAGATGCCAAAATGACAAACACAGAAAGGTAGATGACCGGGTCACAAAAAAACCCTGAGGAAAAGAGGAGCATGGAGGAAATAAATTTAGAAAAATAAAAATAAAAGATACAACGTGTCAGTGTGAAAAGAATAAGCCAGAAAGAAAAGGGGGGAAAAAAGAATGTCTTCAGGAAGATCAGAAGAAATTCTTATAGAATGAAGGAAGAGATCTCCCACCAGGCAAGGTGAGACCATTGTTATACTAAAGACTGAAAAAAAAATAACATTCAGAGAGGGATTGAAATTAGCAGGCAGGTACCATAATAGTTAATGCAGTAAAATCTAGGAAATAGGAAGGGGAAACTGTCACAAACCTGTAAAGGAGAGGGCAAGTCTATCTCTGCTCAGCAAATAGATGGCATAGGGTGAGGCTGGGACCAGCCTTAAAAACTAGAATTGTGTCCTCACAGACCAAGCTATACACTGCCAACAGGCTTTCTGGGTGCTCCCAGGAAATAGTAAGGGAGCAGGAGTAGCACTGAGGATTCTGGTTTCTGTGCTGTACAGAAAGAATAAAGGAGGTCATCTTCAGAGCTATTGTCAGAACCAAATATCATGTGCGACTGCCTCCAGCTAGAGGAGAGTGAGGTATGAGAGCTTTTATTTCTTCTTACTGGGCTTTTTTTTTTTAATTGCAGATTACTGTTTGTATGCTTTCAGCACACAGACAGCGTCTCGGTGCAAGAGGAAAGCAGCACCACACTGCATTCTCTCTTCACTGGGCAGGGATTTTCACTGCATCTATTATTCACATCACAGCTTGCTGCAGCTATTCCAGGAAGGCCTCAAAAGAGCCCTGTCCTACTGCCATTAAAGGAAGCGAATACAATTTCCTTAAATGAAAGGTCAGAAAACTGAGAAGTGAACGTCCTCCTTGTGCACAAACTGTGTCTACGAGCAGCGCTGCCTGAGCATCACTCAAGCAAGTGCCCCAGGCTGCAATAAGCACATCAAAATTTCAGCAAGGCATTAGACAGGAAAAATCTCAATATTCAAGTATTAATCAACATACAATTTAAAAAAAAAAAAAAAAAAAAACAGGCTGTTTTCTTCCCTTCTGGACAGGAATTTGGGTATGCAAAGACTCCTGTAACCATCCCTCCATACAGATGACACATTACAACATTGTCAGCCTTGTCCTGAAGGAAACACATCTAATGCCACTCACTTATCAGTACTGCCAACAGATTGCTTTAATTGATGCAGCAATGTGATCACAGCTGCCCCTTCACCTCCCACTGCTGTTTGTTTCCGACCCTGTCTCCCCAGTTAGGGTATTTATCACACTTAACCTTGAAGAAAAAAAAATACACACTTGCACAGGCTGCAGTTCTGTTTTGGATACACTTGAAAGCTCCAAAGGAATCCAAACCCTGTGCTTCAAGGCGTAGGCAAATTTGAAGGAAAGAAGAAAATGCAGATTATTTGGGCTTAATTAGCTATGTGTTTCAAGAGCTGCTATAGCTGTTGTACATTCAGATTCAGTAATTTATCCAGATTGAAAAAGGAAACAGAGACAGAAACTGAATCCAGGCAAGTCTTTGAGCTCTAATTTAGCTTTACCTTCCAGATGTGATTTCACACTTCGGTCTCCCTAACTCTCCATGCACCCACATTTTCTACTGCGTTTGGATCAACTCCATTTCTACTGAAGCAAAATTCCCTTTGGCTTTGACAGAGACTGATTTTACACAGCTGTGAACCTCTGCTTCTCTCCCTGACTTCAGAGAGGTAAAGATTGCTTTAAATATTAGTTTTCCATTTTAAAAAGACAAATGTGCAAACACATGCAGAAAAGACAACAGCATCACAAAAGCACCATTCAAAAATACAGCTTGAAACAGACAAGAAGTGAAAGAGCATCCATTATGGGGGAAGAAAAAAAAAAAAAAAAAAAAAAAAAGAAAAAAAGAAAAAAATAGAAATGCAGCATTGGGAAATAATAGCTCCAAACAGCCCAGCTCAGGGCTCCCACACCTGAGCTGCCACCAGCTGGGAAGCTCAGCCCTGGGCCATGCAGCTTACCCAGGTGCAAGTAAATGTGATGCCTTAATTGCCACTGCCAGAATAACCCTTCTGTTCATTTGCAAGGCATGATCGACTGGGTTAACAAAAAAAAGCACCAATCTCCTGTTGCTCCTGCGTGCTCAGCTCCAGCTTTAAGAAATATTAATGAGGACACAGGGTTGCTCCTCATTTCCCTAATACAACTTTTATGAAGGTGCAGATTTCTTGAGGTCTCATTCATGGGAGACAGACACCTGCTCTCTACATAGGGTGACCCAGGGATGTCAGCAGGGCAGAGAGAGCAAAGTCCTCCAGGATGGGCCCTTAGCCTGGCCTGAAGGCAGAAGCAAGCTTTGCCTGAGGCAGGTTTGGAACAGACAGAGCTGATTAAGGTGCTGCCAAGATACCAGAAAATGAGCCCTTTTCTTGAAGTAGAGAAGTGTCTCCAGGGTTGTACTATAAGATCTCTGGGGGGGGAGGGGGAAGAAAACAAAAAGAATCCAAGGGTTCTACAAAAGAGAGTACGAGCACCTCGTTTCCTCACAAAACAAACTCTTCCTCCCACATGCATTTTCATTTTTCATTATCTCAGCAATGACTCACTGTCAGCAACAGGATTTGGTGGTATTTGAAATTATGAACACGACAAGGATGTATACTGGCTCATTAACACGATTACTATTCATTCGATCTTGATTGCTGTAGCGGAGGCTTGTGATTAAGCCAGCGTGCCCTGCAATTTTCACAGATTTTCTTCTGTGCTTTGAATATCACGGGGCAAATATTCCCCAACTCAGCACTGCCACATTGCTCCTGTCCTGTTCTTTTGCATGGTGTGCAGCAGCCTCAGCAATCCCAATTAGCCCATCATTTGAAGAGGTTTGCTTTCATTCCCCCCACAAACAGCCCATTTATTAACACTGCTGGGTTAACTAGGTAAATCGTATCATTGATCAGTTCATAGCCAACCATACCTTCCCACCTTCATTTTTCATGTGACTTGCGGACATCAACATTGAGTTTAATGAACAAGGAAGAAATGCTGTTTTCAGTGCATTTTCCCTTTCCTTGCTTCCCTACCCATGGAGAAAGTGGCTTAAGGAATACATAAAAGAAAAGAACTTTCAATGCCACCAGACTTACAGTTTGCAGTTCTGCACTATGCGTATCTACACAGAATTAGGATAGAAAGAGAATAATCGATACTTACACGCTAGACATCAAACAGATAACAACGAACCACCTCTATTTCATGCACTTCACACATGCCATTTCAGTCCCAGTGCAGCTCCCAATGCTTTCTACTTCCTGAAAATTTAATGCTGAACTCTACTCAAGAACACAGAAAACACAAAGATGTGAAAAAGTTCAGTGCTGAAATTCCAGGCTGAAGTGGGGATGTGATGCCTCAAGAGAAATTGAAACTCCTTTTTGTTCCTGGCTTTTTGCTGGTTTTTCCCCCCCTTCAACCCCATGTTCTGGGTTCAGAGGCATCCTGGAGCCTCTGAACTTAGAGCAGCTCAAGACAAAGACAGAGATGTCCTGTCAGTGCCCTGGAGCATCCCTAACAAGAAGAGCAGCATTAGAACGGGCAGGCTGTGCTGAGCAGCACACGGAGCAAATGGGGCACTTGCTGATGTCCTTGAGAAGCCCATCTTGGCTGCACTCAAAAGGCTCCACGAGATTATTGCACGGTGCTTTAATGACATTTATTATGACAGCTGAGCAAAAGCGATGTTTTTATGAAGTAATTACTCATTGCCAGAGAAGTCAGCTTATTGAGCCTAACTGCAATTAAGTTCAGATACACGTGACGAATGCTATAATTTCTTTTTCCCATTCTCTTTCCAAAAGGGACATTACTGGCACCAAAGCTGGGCTTCAGCTGAAAATCCAGAAAGCATCAAGAGGATGATGATCTCTTTAAAAGTACAAAATAAATACATTGCAAAACACCTAAACAAACTGAGTATCATCTTCTTGGCCATGTCTATTTGGTGCTTTAACCATATTCATAATGTCCCTGTGACAAGTCCTGTAGAAGCTAAGTAGTTTTATTGTGACCCAGAGGAAAATGAGGCTTTAAGTTTCAGATTTGGAGATGTTTCCTCTTCACTACGTATAAGGAGGCTGTTCAGTTGGCTTTTTTTCGGTTCCCTGCTCTGCATTAGTGTGATGCCAAACTCTGTGGCTGGCCTCTCATCATCCTCTGAAATGCAGGTGTGTTCAGTTCCAAGGTCTTCGCAGGCCAATTGTTTCACTTAGCGCTAGTTTAAAAGAACAGAATGCCCTCAGGTGGACCAGCTCCTATCACCAGCCAAGGCAGCAGGTCCATCTATGTTATTCCTATTTGAAGGAAAAAGCTTGCAGGATTATTTTCCCCTATCAGCTTTTCCTTCTACTAGGTAAATCATGTAGCCTATCAAAGCCATTTCTGTGATCTCCCTTAACAATGCATGTGAAGGCGATATCAAAGAATTGCTGCTGGTGTTATACATACTACTGTAAGCCCCCGATAGAAGATGTTAATGCATTTTACGATTGGGAATGTTGTCTCAAGATAAAAACAGGCAGTCTGCAGGAATCAGCAAAAACCCACTTAATTTCACACATGTATAGCCACTGACGTGTGTGCAATGAGATTAGGCGATGCCCTTGTCGGCAAACTTATCACAACTTTCCCCAAATAGCAAATCCCTAATTAGTTTATACTGTGGCTTTGCAGAGGGTAAGCATGGCTGGGGAAGAGCAAACAGTAGCTGATTTCTCAGGAACATGCTTGCTTAGCACAGGCTTAGCCATTGTAAGAAAGTAAATACTGCACAAAAAAGCACTGAGTGGGAAAGACTTGTATGTTTTGTTTCAGCACCATTTGCAGGTTTATCCAGAAACTTCTCAAACTCACAGCACCTTAACGAACCGGGGAAGGACTACATCATTATCAGAGATTGTCTCATCGAGATACCATCCTGCTTATAAATCCACTGAATTTGCCACTTACTGGTCAGCTTACACCAGTGTCATGTTTCCTCAAGCAAGCTCACATAGCTCACAGCTGGAAGAGCAACAGAAATACAGCAGCAGCATCCCACACCTGATGAAACTAACGAATAGCAAAGGAAATTTGAAGAAAGAAAGTCTGGACTTACTTCTGCAGACAGCAAAACACTGTACAAATTAAAGAAGAAAAGCATCCTCTAGAACCTTCCAGATGCCATGGAGCCAGAGAAGTAAAATGGAAAACTGATGAGAAGTTATGACGCATCAAAGCAGTTAGACCAAGAACGCACCCTGGAGAGAAAGGATGAAGGGGATGGTGGCTCTGCTGTCCATCACAGGACTGAGGGATCAGAGCAAGGCCAAAATCCTCAGTAACCAGCAGGCAGATGACAAGAACGAAGAGATAACTATTGTAAATAAATGCATGAACTCCTACATGATACTCACACCACAAGCTGTATTAGAAATAAAATATGTTTTGCCTACGATGCAGAAAGAAAGGAATGAAACTTTAGTTAGGTGTCATTCAAAAAAGTGAATGCAATATTACTCAAAATGGTATTAGAATGGCAAATGTGCCCTTCAGCATCATCAAATCAGTTCAAAAAAGCCAATAACATTCATTTCTCCACTTTCATTAGCTCTGCTTAAAATGCATCAGATAAGTAGCCTATAAATTCCTTATCGATTCTCTGGATTTTCACCCTGAATCTCATTTCCTATTGTCTTCCCTTCTGTAAAGAGGCACAGAGCACTGTTGACAACAGAGAGCCGAAGGAACGTGCAAGCTGTTGCTGGGCCTTTTGTTGTTTCACGTATAAAGTAGCTCCTGCCATGTTCTGCCCAACCTGACCTCGCCACCTCCAGCAGCACCAAGAACCCTCCAGCCCCAGACCTTCACCTGCTTTTGCCACAGGCTTTTTTTAAGGCTGTTTATTTTTGGTAATGGAAAAAGTGTCATACCTTATCTCTTAGAGAACCAAACGCTGTTTGAGCCAAAACTGCTGCTTAAGATCATGAGCAAAACCTCCAGCTGATTCCAATGAGAAGCTTGACTAAATACCAGTTGGGCTGGAGCTCACATGTTTGGTGTTTTGGTTTTTTTTAGCATTTCTGGAGATTACTTGTGTGACAGCTTTAGCATAGCACTTGAGAGGACTTGATAGTCATCCATTTTATCCTTTAAAAATAACCTTTTTTTAGCACAATAACATGTTCCTGCACATCCACAGAATTTAAACAACAAGCAAGGCTAGTTACAGAATAAAGTGGCATGCACACATACACTTTTAATTGTATTTTAAGTATTGTGGTAATAAACGTAGCTCAGCTGTACTAGGATATTCTTACCATATCATCTATGCACATCTCTCATGTAATGAATCTCTGGAGTAACTTAACTTTTTTATTATTACTATTGAAAGCTATACCACTAAGCACCATAGGAAAGAATATGTAAATCAGAAACATAAACATGCCAGCTAAAAGCTGCCAGGCTGAGCTAATGAGTTTGATATAGTAACCATACAACTATATTTTGAGTTTTTTCCAACAAGCTAATTAAAGCTACCTAATTATCTAACGGAGTAAGAGTGTCATTACCCTCTTGGACTGTTAGGAGTAATTAACTTAAAGCAACCTGCAACCCTGCTAGGGGGTAGAAGTGGATGATCTTTAAGGTCCCTTCCAACTCGAGACATCCTGTAACTCCATGATCAAAATTGTAAGTTTCAGAGCATCTTTGAAAATCTGAGCAGTAGAGATGGACTGTGTGCATGAAGCTGCCTCCCCGGCAAGTGCTTCAGGTCAAGGGAGCTACACAGGAAATATCACTCAGGAATACAGATTAGAGTATTTCCATGTATATGAAAGATTCCTTTCAATTTTGGGGAGATAAAAAAAATAAAATACAATAGTACAATCGGTAGCAGAAAAAGTCACAATAAATATCTGTAAAAACATCTGAAATGCAAAGGTACTCCACCCTAGGGAACTTCTGGAGTAAAAGGACACAAAGTCCAGCTCTCTTGAGAGACAATGACAAAGGTTCCATAAATAACATCACATTTGATATCCAATCACTGCAGCTGGAGCATTCGAAACAGTCACAAAGAGCAGAAAATGCCACAAGATGTTTGAGTAAAGGTGCTGTCTAAAGGAACAGCCCTATGCTGGAGTTAATGTCTTTGTGAGCCTAATTTAAAGCAACCAGGTCCAACCCCAGTCATCGGCAGGGAGAGAAGCACCACAAATTCACCACGTATCTTATCATGGTTTAAACACTCCATTACAATCCATAGCACATTCTTCCACGAAAAGTTGAAAGGGTCTTTAAAGTCCATCAGGAAGACAAAAAGGTGTCAAATATATACCGAACATTTTAAATTAACAAGTCCTTAAAAAACATCTGAACTGACAACAGCAATGAGGAGTTGCACACGCTCAACTATTTGTGTTCATCACTTCTGCTCCTTCAGTACCAGCACATCTCCGTAGCAGCAGAGGGGACCAATGCCACCACCTGCAGGCACACTGCTTAGCCTCTCCACTCTCAGAAACCCCACACACCAAAAGGAGAACTAGGACAAGATACCCAAACCACAAAACCCACAGACTCACCTCAGATCACACTGCAACTTCTGCACAGGGCTGAGCAAGGAATCCAGCATACCAGGCCATTACTGTCACCATGAATCCACTTGAATCCATTCTTCCTCCCTCAGAGCTGCTTTTCCACTTCATTCTTAACCCTGCTAATAATCCAATCTCTGCTATTTGCATGGCACAGAGTAACACAAGCCACAAACCTCATCACACTAAGAGAGGTTCTTGAAAGGAGGTGCTTCCTTCTGTAAAGCTCAGAGAACTTCACAGGTGAAAGTAAATAAAAGACCAGCTCCTGGCCTTAATGCCAGGAACAACCTGTTGCTGTTAATCTGTAATGCTTACTGCTGCCGTAATCCCAGCTCTGCAAAGTCACCTGGCTGACGGGCCAGGTGTTTTGAGTTGGAAGGGGAGGTTTTGCTTAGTGAAGATCATTTTGAATGCTTTAGAGCACCTTTACTGGGCAGCTTTCTTGCTAGCTTGCTTTGTGTCCAGCTTCAGGGCTGCCATAGGAGATTGTCATGCTGCTTTAACATAGAGTTTTTCTGGAGAAGGCAGTGAGGATTATAGTGAGGCCAGCAGCTAATTAATGGGTGTGTCAGGATAATTTGGTACAGGGCAAAGCTCTAGTAGTCAACTATAGCAGGAGGAAAGGGTAAGAATTGATGATGGATCTTTAGGGACGCTCTAGAACAGGCATCCAACCTGCAGCCTGCAGGATCTGTGCAGCCTGGCACTGCAAGTAAGGCCAGCATGGCTGGCTGGTGACCACTTCCCTACAGGGAGGTTAGACACAGCCTCAGGTGCACACCCATCACTCAGCAACAACCAAAACATTGGCCCAAGACAATTTCCCTTTACTCAGTGCAGCCCACAGAGCCAAGAAGTTGGAAACTCATACTCTAGAACAATCTCTTAAATGCACAGATCCTTCCCCTGATCTTTCTTTATCACTATGGCGCTCGGACTATACCAGAAGGCTTCTATTTCACCTGCCTGCAGACCTTGCACATTCCAAGCCAAGACCTTCTCCTTTTGGTGTGTTACCCCACTCCTCTGTCAAAATCTGACTGACAGCCGCCAGGGAATTTCCATGCTGCTCTGTCGCAAGCCTCGTCACACCCGTCCCTCACACCAAAACCCAGCGCCGATCACACCATTTCATACCCAGGTGCTAGGGCAGAGATTAACTGCAATTAACTGGGAGAAAACTCCCAGGACCTGCTGCAGAAAGAAAAAACATACGTGTGCTTGCTGTGTCAGCTGGCTGTCGATCCACAGCCAGCATTGCTTTTATTTTTGCAAGCTGGAGCAGAGTCCAGAAGCTCTGTTTTTAGGGCAAACCCAGGATATTAAAAATAAAAGGAATCAGCTGGCCAGAAGGAACCAAATCCAACAATATCCTCTTCTTATCATTTCCCTTTATCCACAACAAACAAATGAGTCAATGTGAGAGGAAAGGAACTCAATCAGCAGCCCTGCATCAGCGAGCAGGGCTTGCATGTGTTATCATTCCAGTCGTCTTATCAGCAAAGCCTGGGTGTCCAGTCAGTGCAATGCTCATAATTGTTTTCATCCCCTTGAAAAGAAGCTGGAGGCAGAATTAAATTGATTTGTGAACAATGTTTACCCTTTTTCTCACCGCTAAGCAGACAACCAATTAATGACATTAAAGATTAATTAACACAGCTACCTGCCAGGCTGACAATTACATTTGGTGTTGTATGTTCTTTCCTCACCAAGGCAAGTTCCTACCGTGGTGCCTGAAGTTCCTGTTCTGAGTATCTAGAGTGCAGCAAAATCACAGAAAACAGTTTAAAAAGAAAGGTTGGGGGATTTTTTGCAGCTATTTTATGTTAGCGCCTCATTTGCAGGGGACAGTGCTCAGTGGCTTTGGGAGCATTTGGCCTAAAATGGAGTGGAAATGTAGTCAGAAGAGTTGGGTGTGTTTGTCTAAGTTGGAAGGAGGGAGAAAGTATATATTAGACATTTCTCACACACACATACCCCACACCTGCTCCTGACAGCTTGCTCCATGTTTTGTATCAAATGTATATCGAATGTATAAATAATGTATATACATTTTACATATAAACAGAGTAATGCACATCCTGCCAACACTCTATACTTAGACACAAAGGCACAAACAGAGCTAGAAATCCATGTGCACGTGGATGTGTAGGCACCTACTTTGCATTTAAATCCTTCCCATCCTGAAAAACAAACCCTTCTTCTCCCCTGAGGCAACAAGTCTGTTAATTATATTTCTTGCCTTGATTTTTCTTTTCAGAGTAACCATTTTTTTCTTCTTTTTTTTTTTTTTCAGATGCACACGAAGTGCTTTTATTTTTGTCATTCTTTGCAATTGAAAGATGTTAAGGACATCTTGCTCAATTTCTGGTAGAGAACCAAAAGGGATGAAAAAAGAATAAAAGTTTGTATACGAGCCTTATTTATTCTTACAGGTTGCAGAGGGAATCTTCTTCCTCACTTCCTTTCTGCTTTAGCCCAGTCCACGCTTGCCCACAGCTGTTCCCCTGTGCACACAAAAGAAGCTTAAAGCATTTTGTTGTGTTGGGTTTTTTGTCTTGTTTTGTTGTTTTTTTTTCTAAGAAGAGGGAGACCAGCCCTTGGCTCACAGTTGTGCTCACTGCAGCTGTTTGGCAGAGCAGAGTGGGCAGAAGAAGCAATGAGGAAACAAGGAGGGGCACAAAAAATTTGGGACAGGATATGAAAGAGCTGAGCAGCACAGCCAAGGGCTGATGACTCAGGACAAGTCAGCAGCAGGTGATTTGGAGGCTGGGAACTGACCGAGCCAGCTCCATGCACTGCCGCAGAAGATGATCCCATTGTAGAGACCATCCCCACTGCACACCTCAGCCACGGCTTTCCTCCTCTGGCTGTAAAATAGAAGAGCCATGCAGACTTTCTATCCTCTCCTTGCATTCATGAGATTAAAGACTGCTGCTAATTATTGTCAACTTTGTGTTCGTTTCTGAGGTCTCTCTCAGTTTTGATAAGAATCTCCCGCTGCTGAGCTGAACAGTGAGGGTCACTGAGGCCAGGGCAACCTTCATCACCTTCTCTTTCTTCTCCAAGGAGATAATAACAGCCAAGATTCTGGTTTAAGCTTATTAAAGTGCCCAGTTATCTGTTTCAGCATGGATAATTTAATCAGACAAGTTAAATATTTATGAGGCTGCATTTTATTGTTGACGAAAGAGAAAAATGTGCTTTAAGTGCTTTTCAGAGTAAGAATTATAATGATGATTAAAAAATCCATCGGTAATGACACTTGATATTATTATTGTTAGCTCCTAGGATTACTGAACCGTCACAGAGGGCTGCAAATAGGAGTCCAGGAGCTGGAACTGAACCATGCTATCTCTGTGCACACAGAGCTGGTAAAGATCCAAGGCTCAGCCTATCATCTAGATCTCATCCAGCCCAAAATTAACACTGTGCACTCACAGACGATAGAGCCAGGCCAGCAGAGGAAGACTCACTTCAGGCAGGCCCTCTTACCACCTTTGAAAGTAAAAAAAAAAAAGCATGTGACCCTGAAAATAGAAAGGAGAGTGCACACACAGATAACCAGCGTGCTTGCTACTATTTGCAAGTCCCTCGCACTGAAGTGCAAAGCTGAAATAGGATTCAGCCTTCTTGCAACACCCTGCACACCTTGCAAAGCAGCCAGCTAAAAAAAAGGCCAGCTATGCATGCTTTTGAATAAGGAATCAGTTCATTTTCCCCCTGGATCAGCAGGAAGGTATATTTAGCACAGGGTTCTATATTACAGATGGAGCCTGCGCTTTTCCCAATGTGAACAGCTTTGCTCTTGGAGGTGTGGGGATAGGGAGTCCCTGCCAGGAAAGGCCTTAATTCAGCAAGGTGTTTACATATGTGGCTAACATTTAGCACATGGAGAATCCTCCTTGATTTAAAGTTAGGACAGTGCTAAAATACATTATTTATCCAAGGTCAGAACTTCTAAACTGAATATTCCTCTTACAGGAGACAAAAAAAAAAAAAATCTGAGGAAAGTGTGCGTGGGGGTCACCCTGCTTTCTGCTTCATTGGATTTTCATTTTTCCTAATCTTCATGGGTGTTAAAGCTCAAATAATCTTAAGGCATATAAACTATACATGCGACAACAGGGAGGCTGTAAGACTTACTGTAAGCAATGCTGCATATCAATGACGTTTGTTCTGCCTCAGATAACATAAACATTTTAAAAATACATTCACTTCCCTGCCTCGTGTTCAAATTCTACTGTGTCAGTATATTTATGAGGGTCAGCTCTGTAGGTAGGCAGCAAAACACATATTTTATTTATTAAATACAAATAGGCAGCAAATCTAAATTAAGTAGTGGTAAAGCTTTCACTTTAGGAATTTTTGATATTTGAGCTCTCATTAATGTTACGTTGATGCCATTTATCTTCTTAGCAGATACTTTTATACGTTTGGAAGTGAAACATAAGAGGAAAACAGATATTAATATTGCTACCATTAGTTCTACTTTCCCTATTACTACTGATGACTACCACTCCCACTAGAATACAACAGACAAAAACATTTGAAAATATCCTCTTGTTTACTCACTTTTCATTATTTTTTATGGGAAGGAACAATACACATTGTCTAAATCTTTTAGTTGCATTTTGGGTGATTTTCCAGCTGATTTTTGGCTTGGGATTTGGGAGAATGGGGGGTGTCAGCCACTAATTTGTTTGACAAAGGGCTTTCAGCAAACACTTCGCACAGAAAGTATTGCACCTTCTTTTTCTTTGCTCTCTCTCCCCCCAAAACAAACCAGGTACCTCACCTGCTTGTCACAGCCAGCACCAGGTGTCCTGTGAGTAATTGCACAGTGTCTCAGACTGAGCCTGAAGGAACTTTCAATTTATTGGAGGTGGAAAGGAAAATTCTGCTGTCTTAGTGATCACACGAGGAATCCACTTTCAAGAACAAGGAAAAAAAAAATCATTTTTAAAGATTTAAAAGCTTTGACTCATTTTCCAATCAGTCATCCTCATTAACAAGTGTCTCTAAAATGCTGCCACTACAGGAAAAAAAAACCCTCAACCTGTCAAGGGCTTTCTTTTCTTCCTCCCTGCTGCATCCAATTAGGAATTCTCCTGCAGTTTTCCACTCTCTGAAGCAGGCTGAACCTTCCTCAGAGATCTCCTCCCTGCAGAGAACTGCCATTTACTCACACCTCTAAGCCACTAAACCACAGCAGTTCCTATTTGAGAGCTACGAGAGTCCTTCTGGAGGCAGAACAGGGAGAACACAGCCTATTAACCCCATTTTCCTCTTATGGTTTGCTAGAATAGAGTTATACCAAAAAAATCATCCAAATAACTTACTTGAAATGAACCAAACTGCATGTAACTGGTTGACCAAACCACCAGTAAATAGAGCATAACAGAAGAATGAGTTAATGAACTTTATCAGCTGGAATCGAGTCTCAACTAGTACTTCCATAAGGACAAGCCAAGGCAAATCAGAGGAGCCTTTTCAGTGTAAATTCATTTAAAACTGTCATCTGAGACTCCTGCTTTGCTTGCTTGCTTTCACTGTGGTTCCTGATTCCTTAGTGGATGCCACTACAGTGTTGGGGGGAGAGGGAAAAGAACCAGGAAAACATTTCTGGGCAGTGAAATCTCAAAGAATTTTGTGAAACTGTTCCACCAGCTGTCACACATCTCCCTCTTTCCCAGTCTGTTTGGTCAAATGCTGAATTAATTAAGAGTTCATCATTTCAATTTCAGCATTCTCACAAATTCTCTAGAACCTGGCAAACCACTGCAATCCTGTCCAAAGCCTCATGAGCATTGCCTCGAGCACAACACGCCTCCCACAGCCTTCCTCCAACTCATTGCTAACTCTACCCCATCCCGACTGCTTGGGATCACCTCCTCCATTTCAGAAAGGAGGAAAGTGATGCTGAGATACAGATCTTCCTTTTCATGGCTATCCTCAAGAGCAAAGACAGCCCTGCCACAACACCCTTATATTTATCCTAGCTATAGTGGACTCACTGTCCATCCCAAGCCAGGATGTTCCACGGGCTCTCTTTGCACAACCGGTGTAATTTCCCCCACTAATTGAAGCTCTGCATAAAGCAGTGCTGATGCAAATCACTGGAGGATCTGACCTAATATTTTCCTTCCTGTCACAGAGATAATGACTTGCTCCTGGGTAGGGAAAGGAAGAGGGGAAGGCAAAGCTGAGATTGACTCTGTTACTTCTTTGTTGGCGTGTTTCAAAACTGTAGCAGTAAATGAACATTTCCTCTTATAGTGATCATCATTTATAAGGTACAGAGCACTGAGACCACTGCCCTTATGCATAACGGAGATGAGATACAAATAAGAAAGAGCTGGTTTTGTTTTGTTGACAATCTCTTCCCCTCAGAGACAAGTCATCAGCTAGATAATTTATTAGAAAATATCACTGCAGCGTAATATGGTATGCACTGTCCTTTGGGGGTAGAAAATCAAATATTCACTTGTCACTGGAAGGGCTGATTTAATTGGTACATATAGTGCTCTACTCTATTGCTTTAAAATTGCTATGTAGGCTGTGTCTTCCATTGAAAAAAACACGTACATTTTGATGCAGATCACTGTGAGCAACCTCTGGAGCTCACCCAGCCAAAATACAAGCTCTACAAGCAACAGACATGGCTCTCATGACTGCCAGCACCTGTTTTTTGGGATCCCCCCTCAAATCAGTGGTTTTGACCATCTGAGGAGTGTCAGGGACTGAGAAATTCCTCCCTGGCAAGGGAAACTAGGGCAGCAGGCCACGATCCTGAAACCTGAGCTGTCAGTTAAAGCCAAGGAGGGATTTGGAGAGCCAGCAAGACCTCCCACAAGCACCATTTGCTCCATCCCAGCAGGGAATTTTGGTATTGGTGGGGTGAGAAGCAAGTTTTTGTTTTTAATGAGTTATTTATTAATTTCCCAGAGTGCTATATGATCCAACAACATATCGAAGGCAGAGGGATGTGGCCTGAAATAAATATTGTGCCTGAAGAGGTGACTGGATCTTGCCCCATAACTCAGCAGCACCCATCCATAGAAAGCAACAGGAGGGAACAGTTTCAGGGTTCCCATGTCCAGAGGTCTCCTCCTCACCCAGAGGCAAGGAGGATGGAGAGAGGAAAATATGCTAAAAGAAAACTCAGGGAGTGCAGAACCTGGGCTCAGGTTTGATGTATTTAGCTACCCAATCTCATGGCTGTAATTCTGCATTTCAATTAATTAAAACTAATCTGCAACTTTCTGTCAAAGTACATTGTTTTGATTGTGGAAATATTTGTGTTATTTTAGAAAGCAAACACAAAAACCAGAACTATTTTGACAATGGTTTGGTATTTTTCAGATGAAAGTGACATTCATTTTATATTTTCTGCTTAAAAAACAAGACCCCAGATATTTCATTTTGCATTTACAAAGCTTACATTTGTTTCAAAACATTCTAAGGAATTTTCACTTGAGGGAAGAAAAGAAACCAAACAAATGCATTTCCCAGCAGCCCACAATTAAATGTGTTGCTAGTTTTCAATTTGGCCAACGACCTTGAAAATCATAACTCCAGTCTAGGAACTGTGACTCTAAGTGACAGCTAATGAATGTGATATGCATCCTGGCATGGAGTTAGAAACTGTGTCCTTTTGCTATTACAGCTTCTACAGACATTTCTTATACAAACTCACATTCTCAGGCTTCTCTAGGTAATAGTTTTTTCTAACAATGTTGTTCAAAGCTCATTCTGTAACAAAACTCCACTGTATGACCGGAGCAGTGTGTTTAAGATGGGAATGCAGCTGCATTTTTTTTCAGTCACTTTCCAGGCTGTATCTGTCCTGCTAATGAATAGTGACATCAAACACACATAAATTAGACTGTAGGCTGAGGATAATTAAATTGAGCAAGTTGAAAAAAAAAAAAAAAAAAAGAACTGTATCAACTAAATCCCAATTTGCAAACTATTCTGCACAGTCTTCAAGGTTTCAGCAGAACAATGGGTATGGGGGTGGATTATAGCAAGGTTTAAATTTCGTAGCGATGACTTGATATTCTATCTGTGCCCTGAGCAAGTCATGTTGCATCAGATCAAACCCCGATTTCATTCTATTGTGCAAAGAATCTATTGTTGCCACTCTCTCCCCCTACTTTTTCATTATGGGGATGTAATTTATCGAAGCGCCCCTGAGATTTTGCAGCAGTGAATGGCTGTGGCATTATATATTTCCAGCAGCTCCTTTGTTGCAGAGCACGAGTGGTTAATAGGAAGATAATGAAAATATGGAAATTAAATTAGGTTGGTGCCAGGATTGAAAGAATAGTTTCTTTAATGTGCAATACAGGAAGGTTAAAAGCTTTTTTTTTTTTTTTTTTTTTTTTTTTGTTAAAGATTTTTGCATTTTTGAATGGAAACTAGGAGAATGGGGATTTCTCCATTTTCCTAAGCTTGGAAAGAAATCAAGCATTTTTCATGTCGTTTAACTGGTGGTGGGGATCTAGATTTTGAAGAGCATGAGGAAAAAAAAGGTTAGTTAAACAGAATGATATGAAAGGGAGAGATATTTATCAGTGACACTCCAAGGAGGGAAACCTAAGTTGGAGTGATTAAGAAAAGAATGGGCAGAGAATCTTAAAATCCCAAAAAGATTTATGATTGCTGTGAAATAACATTTCTAAATTACAACGCAGTCCTTTTTGACTGAGTTTGCCCAAGGAATTCAAATCTTACCATCAATGCAAGAAATTAAGAGGGCAGAACTGAGAAGAACTTTGCAGCAACATGCAGAGTCTTATTTCTGGGTAAGAGGAGCAGCAATCAAGAATGTAGATCCCTTGGGAAGAAGTGGGTCATTGGTCATTGCTGTTGGGTGCTGTCCTACAACACAGTCCCCTCTGCTGGGACAGGGCAGAGCACCAAGCTAATACACAAGCAGCAGTCCCAGCAGGTGGGCTAACACTTCAACAAGTGCCCCACTCCACGCCGATGTTGTGACATTCCTGGTTCATCACCAAGCTCTGCAAATAGAATCCAGCATGAGTCAAGCCAATGCAGAGCCTCATGACGTAGATCGAAAGAAATGAGAAAAAAAAAAAATAAAACATCTACCAAAAAAAAAAACAACCCACATCAGGGCATGGTTATTGCTTACTCAATATGAACGTGTTGGCCGTTGAGTTACTTTGCACATCAAAGTTCCCCTCAACCTCCGCTTAAATAAAGATGATCCTAAAGAGCCTTGGAGAGGAGAAGGCTGTTAGACACCAGCTTGAATCCTTTATGAGCCTGGCGAGTGGTTCACAGAGTGCTAAATAAAGCACTAATTACCCGGGCAGAAAAAAAATCCTTCTGCCATCCAAAATTGTGTTTTCCTCATTGTAGACATAAACCAGTTAAATTAAGCTGGCAAAAATGATAATGATGAAGATCAATGATAATGTGGCTTTGTGTCTGCTCCCAGCTGCAAGCAGGAGCCAGCTCCTGCCTATTGTCGGCACCTGGGGCTGGTCCCTTCCCCAGAGAATGCCATGGGCATCTCCAGTCGTCGACACCAGCTACCTGCTGACACCCTGCAGTGTGGGTGGCATAGCATTGCCCAGTGCTGTACTTATCTGTATTTGTAGTAATTGCATGCGCTTACTAATTCTGTATAGCCAGATGTTATAAATATGCCAAGGTTTCTAAAGCTGTAACAGAGACTGTTCAAACAAAAGCCTTGCAAGGATTTCTTCCCCCTGAGTTTCAAAAAAAGAAAAAAGAAATTTACAATATTATGCTTGACAGCTCTTTCAGTACAATTTCTCTATCTCATCTTCCCTGTACTCTTCCAAGAGCTGACACACAAGCATGAATAATCAAGAAATCTCTAAATTATGCCAATAGGATAAAAGAAACACTGTGATTATAAACCAACTTCACAACACTTCAGAAGAAAAGCCAATGACTGCTGGCCAAGTTTTCAACTGAGCAACAAACAGAGCAATTTGTTTTAGAGCTTCAAAGAGGACTTGTACTTGTCTGAAAAAGATGGGCTTCAGGTGAGTGAGAAATCCCTTCTTCCCATTATGAATGTTCAGTATCTTTCACTAATGTATCTGGGATTTCCCACGGCCAATGGCCTTAAGTTACACTAGAGAAGGTTCAGGTTGGATATTAGGAAAAATTTATTTTTAGGAAGAGTAGTAAAGCATTGGAACAAGTTGCTCAGAGTGAAAGTGGAGTCACTATTCCTCGTTTTCAAGAGAAGTGTAGACCATTGAGTGGTCTGGAGCGGTCACAGGTATGGGTGATGGTTGGACTAGATGATCTTACTAGTCTTAATGAGTCTGTTAATCTATGAGTAGGGAGAAGGATGGATCCAATGATCAGATCAACTTGACTGGTTCTTTCTGACAAAATGAACAAGGTGCAAAGTCAGGACAGAGAGAAGCACATGGCAAAGCTGACTGCTTGCATTACAGCCCCCAGGCAGCAGGGATCTGTCACCACTTTCAGACACGGTCCCAACCAGCAAACAGCACTTGATAGGATGAGAAGTTAAAAAGTAAAATCAAAGCAATTTGCAATTAGTCACTTTGCTAAACTCGGCCAGGCTTACAGAGTCCATTCCTTCCTGAGATAAGCCACAGAAACAGCAGGCCCTGTTGTGGTGAGCATTATTCTTAGCAAAAAACCCACAAATGTCTATGAAAACTTTGCAGAATTCTTTTTTTTTTTTTTTTTTTTTTTCTTCCCCCCTCAGAGTTTTCACCCTCTTTTCTAAGAATTTTTTTCAGAATAGTTTCAATATTAAGCGGGCATTGCCAAGAGCTCCATTGTAGCTTTTCATTGTCTTGATGTAGTAGAACTGCTTGTACAAACTTCATTTCAAGCTGGTGGAAAAATTCTGGTGGTTTTTTTTGGTTTGTTTTTGGTTTTTTGGGTTTTTTTTTTTTTTTTTTTTTTTTTTTTTTTTTTT
>NW_024884789.1:5102861-5139062 GCF_019232065.1 Centrocercus urophasianus
GGCAGTAAACTGCAGGGCAGAAATCTAGAATCTGGGAATGTCCCCTATCAGGAGAAAAGTGATGCAGGGATTATATGTGCATTAACACAACTATCACAATCATTAGAGAGGGAGAGCAAGAGTCTGATACACTGAAATTGAGCAAAGATATGTATCTGCTTAGCATATTCGTGACTGCAGCACAATATATTTCATCATTGTGGTTGCAAAATAATCTTTATTTTTTCCATGGGAGATTACTCAAACCACAATAACGTGTTTTCCCAAATGAAACAGATAACTTTAGAGACTGCTGGATTATAAAATACGAATAAACACGAAAGACATACCTTATTAAAAAAAAATTAGCTTGTCATTTTTCAGACACTTCTTTTGATTTGCAAGTTAATAAAAACCTCAGCCGTTTGCCATAGACAGGATAATTAATTAGCCATATATAAAATTAATGGGGGTGGGGGAAGAAGAAGAAGGCTTTCACTTGAAACATACATTGCACATAGCAGAAATATATTCCAGTACTAAGGTTAGACATCTGCCACATGCTCTGATGTCTTTAAATAACGCTAATTGTTTGCTGTTGTTGTTTGTTTGTTTGTTTTCCTAAAGGACCGTTCTGGTGACAATAAGGGCTGGTCAAAGGAATGACTCAATCTCCCAACCCTCTTGCTAAATGAAGTTGCCTGCCTTCCTCCAGAGGGACACAAAGAATTGCACCGTTGGATGCAGACGATAGCTGTGCAAGCAGAATTCCCTTTCCTCCAACTCCTTTTTAAACAGAGCTAGAGCCAGCCCCAAGCCTCCCTGCAGAAACAACACGGAGTGCTGAGAACCACCTGAGTCACTCATGTGGGTCTGAAGCCAGAGCTGAGCTCAGCTGCATCACTGAGACCCAGGAGTGACTCCGGGCACAACCAAGCAAACGTAAGACTCCCAGAAATTTATCCAGGCACAAATTCATGCAAGTATCTCAGGCATATCCCAAGGATCAACTTGAGAGAGGTCAGCGAGAGAATTTAGTCCCAGCCCAGTGTTAAGTTTCCTATCCGGACAAACCAAGAAGCCAAGAGAAAATTAATAAAGAGAGATAGCAGTATCCCCAAGAGCTTTGTGAGTTTTCTAAAATTAAGTACTTATTCCAAAGTGAATTAAGGCAATTTTGAGTCTGCATGAAAGTTTCCACCCAGAAGGTTTGAATAATCCACTAATTCAGAGTTTTAATTAGCTCATACAACTTTCGCTGTGTTCTTTTGCAAAGACATTGCCAGTCTTTAAATTTGTACTGATGCTGCTAGTGAGGAACTAAGTAATTGTAGAGCAGTTCTTTAGCTGAATGTACACCCATCTACTAAAGAAAGTGAGTAAAATGCAAATATCTAAGTTGTTATCCCACAGGACAGCAAAAAGCTGCTAAATAAGTACCTAATTGGTGAAGTCTCATTTGGACCAGATTTATTCTGAGTTAAGAGGATGAATACATTATTCAGCCTTCCAAGTTCTGCAGCTGTTAACGTTGCTAATTTGCATCACCATTACACAACATACTGGCCCCAGAGAGGTCACCATCCAAAAGCAAGAAATCACGAGAATGCTCAGAGTAAAAATTACAGGGAAACCATACAATCAAAATGACCACCATGGCATCCAGCCTCAGTACTCCTAACCTTTGTGGTTAGGCAACAGGGCAGGGTACGAACTTCAAGGAGGATAATGGCATTGCTCTGTGCAGGCTGATGGTGAATTTCTTCTAAGCGTGGGGGATCTCCCAGGAGAAAGGAACAGAAATGTGTGATTGAAAGGATAATTAGCGGGTGATGAAGGCCAGAGTTAAGGGCTGACTGAAGGCAGCGACTTGGATCTCATTTGATAAAGACCATAAGGTAAGTGGAATGGAGAAGAGTCTGCAAAAGCTCTGGAAAGCAAAGCGATTTGATGGAGGAAAGGGTGGAAAATACATGTATAGTACAATCACAGTCATTTTCAGTTCCTGTAATTGAGCCACATGGCAACTGTCAAAGCTAAGGCAAAATGTTGCAGAAATGAAGGAGCAGCTAGCATCTGGACATGCATTCTTATTATGCTTACGTGAGACTTAGAGAAAATGTAGAGACACAACTTGCAGAGCTACCAGAGTCTAAGCACTGCCTGGATAAGAGACATCTGTGATAAGATGATGACGACATCATGAAATAGTCATGTGGAAATGTTAAGAAAATTTCAAGAGCTGATGTCCAGATATTCACAAGGAGGTTTTAGGGGCCCATATTTTAATTTGGTAGGAAGGAGGTCTGAAGGTAGTTGAACAAGCTGTCATGCAAAGAAGATATCATCATTACGTCCACTTTTTCATTTATGCAATTGCATTTTATTGCTATAGAATTGGCTGTGCTCAGACAGCATCAGCCGGTGATATTCTTCTCCTTATCACGTTCTGAGTTGTCAAGGCTTCACAGTGACATGTATTCCAGAGGGAACAGCATCACCATGCCTCACAGCAAGGGCACCTGCTATCATCTGAGAAACGCCTTAAACACAAAACTCAAAGCTTTGCTATGTTACTCAGTATCTTTCTGGAAAGATCACCTACTTGGCTAAGAGTATTATCAATTAAAGCCTCGTCATTTCACTCTGTCTGTATGTAAAAATAATATACAAATATAATTTGTATATTACTATACAAATTATGTATAGTAATATTGTTATAAGTTAATAAATGAGGTTGCTATTCTGAGAAAAAGGCCACAATTGATTGCTATTTCTACGTCTTCATTTATTGTGAAATTTTCTGTTTCGTGTCCTCTCTCATTAAAAGTCAGATAGCAGTTAATTCTGTCAGGGATTCTTTTTGCTAAACTACCCTGTGCTAAGGGTAAATTTATTTTAAAACACAGTGAAATAATATATTGGCCTTTGTTGAAATGTTCTTCGCTTAGTTTTCTTCAGTTGGAAGCAAGATGTAGGGGTTGGTATTTGCTAACCAGCAGAATAGGGAGCAGTGCACCACAGGTTTCACATCATCTGCGAAGACTCATATCACTGACCTGCCCAAGCAGCTCCTGATTAATGGGAAACAGGAGAAAGAAATCACTATTGTCCTGTCACTGATCCAATGGGCGACAGTACAAACTAGACAAACATGTTGCCGTAAGGAAATTTACTGTGACGTTCTCCATTTTTGCCTCTAAGGGATCTCTGTTCATTTGCAGAGGATACTTAAGGGTGATACCTCATCCTTACTGTTTACATAGCATTTACAAAATACTCAGTCCGGGATTAAAGGTTTCAAGGTGATAGCTTTACAGGCTGAAATCAGCTCTTCTTACCCTTAGGATTCACTTAATTTGGACAACAAAAATACAAAAAAAGATAAGGATTTGGAATTTCATTACATGATTTGCAAGCACAGTTAGGTATTCATATTCCAGAGTATTACTAAAATTTGCAAAGATGAGAAGAAAGAAAGGCCTCGTGAAGACACAACAGACCCAAAAAGTTGTATTGCTATTTGACAGAACCATCATGATTCTCTGTCCAGTAGTTTGCACTCATGTTATCATTCAATTCTTCTACCTCAGAAATCTGTGTCCAGCTGCTTTTCTCAATGCCTTTTTTGTTCAGCTGGAGGTTGTTGAATCCAGGTCAGGAAGAAATTTGTCTTTAACTTATGGCTTTTCTCCCTGTTTGTAGCTATGTCTTATGCAACAGCTCTCCCCAGCTTCTTCCAGCAATGATGTGATTGGAACTGTACTGCCTGCAGGGGCCAGGTGTAATATGGACCTGGTTCCCTGAGAAATGGAACGGGTAAAAATAACCGAGTTCATGGTTAAATTGGTCTGTCAGGAGGGAAGAGCTTCCACACCTTGACATTCCCCTTGGCATCCTCATTTTCCATAGCGCAAACCCATTAGATATCCCTGTAAAAGTAATTGAAGGACTCTTGAGGAAGAAGCAGAGCATCTCCATTTCAGGTAAGCAGAATAAAAATTAAACAACGGTGTGGACACAGCATCATAAACCAGATTGCTCAGACATCTGCTGCTCCTCTCACTGCTATAAAGAATTCTTCAGTGACACAGTGAAGGTTCATTAGCAAACACTGCATGAGTGGGGGAAAAAACAGAAGCCCATAGTTCATCAGCTTATATCATATCTACATAGGAGGCAAATAGAGGTCTTCATATATCTGCCTCAGCTACTCAGCAAAGGATTTACATAAAGAAAAAAAATTACAAGACACTGTCATACTCTTCAGCAAGTATGCTGTTCTATTCTATTGGATTAGAGGGTGCTGTTCTTGCTCACTCACCCCTCTCTCATAGCATTAGTCTTCAGCACAGCAGTAGCACGTTTACACGCCTCCTTGGCATGTACAAGACTCTACAACAGCTCATATTGAATATTAGTTAAAGAAGACTTGAAGAAATGGGAACATTGCATTGTGTTTTCTGGGTAAATAACAATTTCACTACTGGATCTTTGAAAAGCCAGAGCATCATTTACTCTATTCATTCTACTCTACAGCACGGCTAATGGATATAGATAGCTGAACTGGTGCCTGAATAGCAAACCACAGTTCCCCTCAAATGGGATGGATGTTCAGCACTGCAGAGCTGGGGCAATTAATCTGTCACTGATAGGCAGGTAGTGTTAGCAGAATAGTGTTTCCTCCTCACCATCTTTTGCAAGAGGGGTAACGGGAGGCTTATGCTGATGTTGAATGGCTTGTTTTCTGACTGGAGGAACGTGGATTGAACAGAGCCACTGACTTCCAACAAATCCCTGTGGCATATACAAAAACAAAAAAAGAAGAAAAAAAAAAAAAAGGAAAAAAAAAAGAGTACTTCCATCAGGTCATGTTGATGTGCTCCTTCCTAGAAACAAAGAAGAAACCAAGCATTGCTAGCCAGTTCTAGTTACATATGTTTTTTTTTTTAATGATTAAGTTCTTAATCCTAATGAAGCAGTGCTTGCTCTATGCTAGTTTTCTCTCCCTCAACCATTCTTCCTTTTGCATGGGATCTGTTTGTATGTTTATTATCTATCTAGTCTTCAGGAGAATATGATGAAAGATACAAGAGAAGTTGGAGCCAGGAGTTCCTCGAGCTACCCAGTTGAGAGAATATCTGATATTTACCTATCAGAAATCAAGCCCAAGGTAGGCAACAAACCAAAGCAGACAGGTTTGTAACAGCAGATGTTATAGCAGATAGGAAACAAAAGCAGTTGAGGATAATAGTGATTTGTTTGGGTGTACCTGCAAAACTAAGTCCATAACTGAATACTTAAGCTGGCCAAGCAGCTGCTCATATCTATTCCTTTCACAATGCCAAAAATTGAAAATGTTGTGAAATCTAAAAACTGCATTTCCGTGCATCTCATTTTATGCATCAAAGATACAGTTCTTTCTTCCTGTTCAAGAAAACAGAAATGGTCATGGAAAGAGTATGGTATGGTATACTCAGGCTAATGTTCAGTAACAGTACCACTGGTCTGAGGTAATCTTTATGTTGAGTGAGTAGGTCCATGCCCACACAAGTCAGACAGCCTCAGAGTTTTAGCTCCAATTCGAGTTATTAGACAATAAATAGGAAACATCCTCCAAAGGATTCATCAATTCAGGCTTAAGTAATAACAGTCATAACAAATATACCCCTGCAACAGCTGAAGGATGGAGCCAAGAATACGAAAACCAATGGCACTGATCCTCACTGAAAATTCAGGAGCCTGAGAAGTTTAAAAGGGAAGCTTCTATTTATGTAACTATGCTAATTGCTCTAATGAGAGCTGAACAAGCTGTCGGCCAAATTCTGACAATTCTTATCTTAGAATCCACCAACAAGGCTTCAGTATGGCTACAACCAATCCTCCCGAGAGCAAACATACACAGCATATTCATGAGTAGCCCATTAAAATCCTGAAGCTAAATTCACTTATTTTCATGGAGTTGAATCAGAGGACTAAATTCCAGCTCACTTAGCATCAAGATGGCATGACTTCTGGCAAACATTATAAACTGCATGAAAGAAAATTATACATCCTCCAAAGAGTAAATAGAAAGACCATCATGGTCCCATAAGAACAGACTGCAAGAGATGGATACCTTGAATACAAACATACTGGGTCATTGTTTCTCCTTTAATACTCCTATCAGCTTTACAGGACACACTCAGCTGTTCATTACAAGCTGACCCAACTGAAGCATGCACTTATTGCTTTGATACACAGGAGCCACAACCATTTGTTAAACTGAGCTCCTTTCTACTCTGTATTCTGGATTTTTCATACAATATTCTGATGCCCCAAGCTATCACAGCTTGTTATACTGGAAGACAGGGCATCTTATTTAGAGCTGCAGATTCAAGCCCTGAGTGATGAAAGAAAGAAACAGGGCACTACATCGCTCTGAAGATGCAGACCTTCCACTTACCCACAGTTTTACCTTTCCACACAGAATTTGTGAACGTTTACAGACATTTATGAAGTCCTTCAAGATCTGTTATTATTTCTTGTAACTAGAACAAAAGACTCCAAGCAATAATTCCTAGGATCTAAACAAAGATGTTTATGACATTGGGTAACCATTAATACTGCTTGGCTTCCACAGACCCACCTAACACGATTTAAAGTTTACAAAGAGAGAGATGCAGAGGACAACCAGTAACCAACAGATCCATAAGATCTTCCTTAAAGTCGACAAGATATGAGGAGAACTAAATGGTTTGTGATCATGAGACATCTGGGAAAAATGTGAGATGATTCAAATAAACAGATGTATAGCCTAGATATAATTCCTGCCTGATACATACTTTGTTTCATCGCTGGAAAATTCCACAAGGAAAGAAAAGCCAGCACACATGGTGGAATGGATACACCCTAGTTTGCTTCAGAAAGCCAGTGTGAAATAGTTCACACAGACACGTTAATAGAAGCAAGCTTGCATCAAGACTACATCTCTGAATACATGATCTCACTGGCTATAAAAGCATATTGCAGTAGCAAGAGGAAGAAAGAGCAGAGAGGAAGGATGACTGCAGATTCTGCCATGAGGGTGCTCAGAAACAGTAATATAGCTCAGCTAAATCACATACTACCCTTGTTTGCTCATCAGTTTCCTCCTCAGCACTCTAGAAAAACATAGAAACCAGAAGAGAATTAAATCAGGAGAAATTTCATTACATCTTGAACGAAGAGAGAAAGAGGATCTCCAAGACAGCGTCCAGTCACAAGGCAGTCTATAAAACGCATCGAGGGAGACATTTTGCAGTGGAACAAGGCAAGTGGAATGCGTCAAGATAGCTGAAGATAGGATCATGAAACCATCGGCAACTGTGTGCAGCTGCAGGATTATGAAAGCATCAGCAGTTGCACATAGCTGCAGGGAGAAGCTCTTTGTTCATTAAATTACCTGTGGTACCTGTTATCTTTGGGATGAATCTGGCTAGTGGCCCAGGGAATTTAGAAGACGCCATCTCTGCTTTCATCAGCTAAACTAAGAGGTCCTGTCTATTTTCCAGTAGCCAGTATGTAAAACAACATGTTACTATTCCATGGACAAGTTCCCTAAAGTGTTTCTGGAAAGGAAAAACAAAAATTCAAGAAATATAGACAATAAAAATAAAACTCTAACAAATTTACCCTCTGGGTGCCTATACAGCCCAGTCCTATTTACTAGGCTACCAGCCTACCAGACAGCTGAGTTAAGGTTGGTCAATTGAAATACCTGTGGGTGCCTGGATGAGCACAAAGGGACTAGAGGGATTTCACATGGAGCTTTGCCCAAGTAGAAATGGGAATTTATCTTGCAGTTTTCTCTCTGAAGATGCTGTTTCTAGTCATTATTAAATGACTGAAAGACCAAGGGTGAAATTGGTGTTGTGAGCCCAGTGTATCAATCTTGCTTCCATATTTTGTTGTCACAAGATGAACATAACACAACATAACAAAAGCAGCACAGCTATATTAACAAGCTAATGTGACTCTATTAGCATGTACCTAACTTCATTACAGCCTGAATCACTCTCAGCCCAATCAGATACTGCATAGTTTACAAGTGAGAGCAACGTGGAGGTTTCTGCAGAGACTTAGCCGAGCTGGCTATAGGACAGGCTTACAGGACTACCACAGGACAACTTTGAAGCAATAACCCTAAATGCTGGGGAGATGACTATGCACCCAAAACCCACGTGGAACACCACAAACTCCCTCCCCAAACCTTCCTCAAATCCACTTGTAACCTCAACTGGTAAACCAACTCTCACTTCAATACTAGTCATGCCCAGATTACCAAAAGGTTTGGTATCATAGGTTCTCTCTCCACTATTTTGGGATTTTGTCACTGATTTTATTTTTTCCAATCACTATTAATACATTTGCTATTGATATATATGTATGTATGTATGTATTTATTTATTTTAATCTTTTTGTATCTGGAACCTGTTGTCCTAAGTTCCAGCTTAGTTACTGCCTGAAAGAACCATCTGAGCATGCAGTTCCCAAAGCTAATTCCTTGCTTATGGCTCACTCAGCCAAGTCATAGAATCACAGAATGGCTTGGGTTGGAAGGAACATCGAGGATCATCAGGTTCCAATTCCCCTGCCACAGGCAGAGTTGCCAACCACTAGATCAAGTACTAGATCAGATTGCCCAGGGCCCCATCCAAAGGAAGCCTGAGCCCCAACATTATTGGGTTGTTTTCCCTTTTTTCCATTCTCTTCTCAAAGTACTTCCCAGATGAGAAGAGCAGTTTATCCAGAAGATCTTTCCATTAGCTTTCTCCACCCAGCTCTCCCCTCCAGCTAGGGCATATTGCAGTCTGGTGCCAAATTTAGCAAGATGCAGCACGTTAAGAAGCACTGTTTATTTTCTAGAGAAATAGCTGCAACCTCTCTTTTCACTTCAACCCTAAAGGATGCAAATATCCTAAGCACACACTCATGAATTTGAACGTCTTTCAAGGTTACCAGCTCAGCTGAAGGAATCCACAAGTGGGTGCTGGGAATGGACATGCAAGAGCTGGGGTAAGCTGGGGCATATCTGCAGAGCTCTTAATATGTGCATATGCATTATTACATAGAGCTCTTTAGGAAATAACTATCTAACACTCAATCACAGCTGCCTCAGAAGGCACCTGGCCCACTCAAAAAGCTGCAGAACATTTTTTTTTACCGTAAAGCCTTGATTGTTTGTTGTAGATGTTAATAAAGCTGCAAAGAGAAGATGGTGTTGATGAGGTTGTTGCTTATGGGCAAAACCACGCACTAGCCATTCTCAGTACAAATGAATGGCATGATAGATAGATCAATTAGAAGTGTTTCCAAACAGGTTTTGAGATGCAGGACATCTTTAATGTGACTATTTTTTTCTATTATTTCCTATACTCTATGAACAATACCTAAATGCAGTCCCCAGCAGCCTCTGAATACAGCACACTAAAAAAGATTTGGAATCCATCGCTCTGGAGTCACTTTCCTAAGGCACAGCTCCTAATACAGCCTACTCATATTGCTTAGGCTCATGCAGAAGCCAAACAATCCCCAACAGAGAAATTTTGCAGAATTTTTATTTGTTTCTTGCCACAGCAGTGAAAGGTTATTTCTGAATGCTCTCTGGGAAAAGTACAGCTGTGTAGAGAAACACTGCTCTCCAGTCCCCAGCTCAACTTTTTTTTAAGCCATCACAAAAGCATTTAATTCTTCAGACAGTTCACACAGCATGCATGGCTATGCAGATATATACATGTATTGCTTGCTTACCTCTCACATAAATGTTTTTTTTCTTTTTGGTATGATAATGTGGAAGGATGCATCATAAAACACCTAAAAGAAATTTTGTTTGTAGATATGTGATTTGTTCTCATGTGTCAGTATGCACAGAGAATGTAAAAATGGCAATAGTAGACCAGATGCAATCTACACTACGATATTAGAGGTTTGTAACAGGTTTTGGTTTGCTCTTAAATATGCAGAGAAAAGCAGAAAAAAAAAAGATTTGTAGTTGGCTCTTGTATTTTTCCTCCTAAATCTTCAAATTGTGGCTATATATCCTTGCCTACTGAAGTAGGGACTGGTGTCTATAGGACCCAAGACAAGAGACCTCTACTAGATCTACAAATAACAGCCATGTCTGAAGCCACATCATTTCCATCACCCCAAAGCCACAAGCTAAACTCACTAAGCAGGTGAAAGTAAGTCAGTGGACTGCAGGAGCTTACATTCTCATGTTAACAGTTGATTCTGCCTACTACTGAGAGACCATTGAAGATAAAACAAATTTAAAAGCAAAACAAAACCATCATTGAGAAAATCTAGGCTCTTCCCCATTTAAGTCTTGGCTGACTTAAGTACTTTCTCTTGCACTTATTTCACAAGTAAAGGTTACTTCCAGATCTTACTTATGAAGAGCAAGGAGGAGTTGAATGTTTCTACTTTCAAACAGAATTCTTGATGAGCATCAACAGACACAAACAGTGCAGAAGTACAAAAGAAGGAACAAACAAACCAACTCCTTAATGACTTCCTGATCCTGTATTATCAGATTTGAAATGTCTTCAGGGAGGACTTGAATCCAATGGAAGAATCATCAAGGAGCGAGAAGCCTGTGCCTTGGAACTTGCCTTGGGTTCAGTCACTGCCTTTGAATCGTGCAGATCTTGGGGCTGTTCTGCTGTGGCTCAGTATGTCAGAGAGCCTCTCAGCAGAGTGTGCCTGCATTCATCTCAGTTCCCATGCTACCGTATTTATCTTTGCTGCTGTCAGTCTGTTAGATGTCAGCTTGTTCAGAATAAAATTGCCATAAACTTCAGAATTATCATTTTCTTAAGAGATACTTTCTTCAGCTATACTTCACTTTGGCATTACTTCAGAAGTCATCACAAACGAGCTCTTCTCTGCACAGACTTAGAGATAATGTTACTTTTGGTCCCTCCACCACTCTTTGGAGATTTTCACCTGATTTTCAAGCAGAATTATAGCAAGTTACAGCAAAGAAATCTGCTTTGGGTATAGATTGTTTCCAGATCCTGTAAGGGGAGTTTTCCCATTCCATAATGAACATCATTCAGACGAGCAGATACCAGTCTCCTTATAAATGGTGTGGCATTTAAACACCTGGTCTCCACAATTCATGGATTAACCAGAGACACAAAAGAATGTCTGAGATCTGAGCAGAACACTGCCATTGCTTTTTACTGTGTTTAACCCAAACTCCCTAATCTAATAGTCCATTAACAGCAATAATAGTAACCAAGCTCATTATTTGGGAGAGCTCCAGAGACTATAGCTTTGTTGGCACTAGATGTTTTCTCAACAGCTGGAGTATCCTTTCAATGAGAAAACAGAGTATATAGAGAATATAAAACATTGCATTGGTTTTACACAGAGATTTCTCAAGGGGAAAAAGAAGAAAAAAAAAAAAAAGAAAGAAAGAAAAAGCTATTTCTGGACAGCACGAGGCTTTAGAGGTAGATTTTTTCCATTAACTTTTCTTCCCTCCCTTCTTCCTGGCTCTTCTCCTTAGATTTCTGGTTTTCTTTGCCCAAAGGTGTTGGCTCCTTCTCTCTGACTTGGCCCTGCAGGGTTTCAAGATTATTCCAAGTTATTTTTGTACAGCCTCCTGGATCATGTTAAGAAGAGGTACTTTAAAAACATGTTAAAATGTTGTTTTTAAGTGTAATTCAGGACTGATGAAAGGCACTAGGTTGACTGAAATCTCCAATTTGTTTCCATTAGGAGTACATTTCTGGTTGGCTAAAAGCATATAGACAATATTTATTGACTTTCCCGTGTAAATTGTCTTTCATTAGTTTTTCTTTAGTACAGTTGCACTCTAAAACCTTTGGACCTCCCATTTCCATTCACTCAGTTATTTATCCTTCATCATGGACACGCATGGAGGAGCACAGAGGCAGCAGTCAGGTAGGAGAGGACTGGCAAAACAGGCAGGTGGTACCTGACATGACAAGGCATTCCCACCTTCCTGCACCAAGGCAGGGAGCCAACTCTGGAGCCAGAGATCCCACGCACAGGAGCACCTGTGCACATACATCTACACTTTAACAAAACTGCTTTGGTGAAATCTGACTGGGAGAGCAGCTTAATCCATGTGGGAGGTAGCAGCATATAGGACAAACTTCTGCCCAGCGACGTCACCTTGAGGGGACACTCCAGACTTCTGATTGTCTTGAAAGCTTCAGTCGAAAGACATAGCATTGCATTAATACAACTTGGCACTGAGTCTTGGAATTTCATATGCCACATACTGGAAAATAAATGTTTTTGAAATAGAACTGTTTTTGTTTTTTTTTTCTTCTTAGGGAAACAATTTATAAAAATTCTGCCACAGAAAGTAGCAGTTGAGTTGGATGCCTAAATACTGGCTTCTTTCTCATCCTCATCCAAACTCTCCCAGGTTGCAGTAACAACCAAAGACTTATCCATCTCCATCACCAATGGGAAGCCACTGTGAGGCTTCGCTCTAAAACAGCTTACAGCACATAGTGACAAAAAAGCCATCCTAAACCTACAGAGTACATTCTGAAACAGCACTTAAAACTGAATGGAGAGGAAATAAATTTCTGTACATTAGTTCTGCAATTCTGAACAGTCAGTAAAATCACAGAACCACAGAATGGCCAGGGTTGGAAGGGACCTCAAGGATCATGAATCTCCAACCCCCCTGCCACATGCAAGGCCACCAACCTCCCCATTTAATACCAGACCAGGCTGCCCAGGGCACCATCCAACCTGGCCTTGAACACCTCTAGGGATGGGGCATCCAAGCCTCTCTGGGCAGCTGTTCCAGCACCTCACCACTCTCAACTCAAGTAAACAACTTTCCCCAACATCCAACCTAAATCTTCCCTTTCTCAGCTTAAAATATATATATATATATATAGTAATGTCAGCGGGGTTGCTTTTTTTTGCTTAATACCCTCCAAATTGAAAGATCTTTGCTCAGTTTTAACTAAAAAGTTTTTTGTTTGTCCAGTGAATTGAAAAATACCTGTAGGATTGGAAATCTTGAGTATGAACCAAACCTAACAGCAAACACCATGAGTGCTCAACTTATTTTAGTGTTTATTCTTGTGTACATCAACTCCAGGCAATATAAAATCTGAGGTGCTGATCAGAGCTCCACAGCTGCATGTAGCTCCAATTATTGTCCATAAAAAGCATAAGACCATGCAGTACACTCAAGTTTTAGCCAGGTAACAAAACTTTTTAGGCTCAAATACAGATATACTGCCAGAATCTCATACAACACTTTGCAAGAAAATGTATTCCAGATAATCAGTGCATCTGACAAACAGGAAGAAGGTTACAGCCCTGAGAAATGGGTTCCCAGTGAATTCTGTTCACACACACAACCTTGTTCTCCCTAAACGAACAGCTGTGAGCCAGCTGAAATATAAGAATCTCTCTCCCCCAGACTACGCTCTCTATTCAGGGTTTAAGACAATTTCACAGTTATTTTGTGTAAGAAAAGTCAGTCAAGGGGGAGAGACAAATGGTCTTATTTCTCACCCAGCTCCATAACAGATTACTAGGAGCACTAACTCATCTGTCTTTCCACTATTTTACTTTCATTATAGGTTGGAAATAGGAAGTCATTTTTCACAAGACAGATCTTTAACTAGTTAGAAATTAAACTCCTCAAATCAGTGCATCCTGTAAAATGGAACATCCATTATCCAGGGCTCGTGGTTTTGTTTGTACCTTATTTATCATCATAGTAGGTCCTTCTCCAGACCTAACCTCACTAACCTAGAGTAAAGAAACAAAGACAAGCAAAAAGCATGTCATACTGAGCCAGAAATGGCTGAACCCAAAACCTAATTATAAAATCAAGCTATCATGCTACAAAGAGACAGCACTGTCTATCTCACAGCAACCTTTCCCTCTCCAGCTGAGCAAGCAGAACTTCTTGTTTTTCCCAGCCTTTCTCAGCATATCTTCAGCTCAATTGCTACTGCCAACATTCTGCCTAAAGTAAGTAAACAATATGTAAGCATCCCACATGGATGGTCCCAGGTAGACCAAAGCAATCAGCACCCCAATATATGAGCTGTTGCTCCTGCATGTTATGTTTCAGTGTCTAGACTGTCCCCAACACAAGTCAGTGTGCCAGAGTCCCATGATACGATCTGCAGCAGTCTCTGTGGTGCACAGGGCTTAGCCTTTGTTCCCCTGCTTCTCTTATAGGGTTGCTTGCAAGGGGCAGGATGCAACTATCTTCCGGGATGCGTGATTTTGCTTCATCCTTTTAAGTTACCTTTATTTACTTCATTTTGCAATTTTAAAAGCACAACGTGTTTCGCTATGGCTTCACATCTAACAAGTGCTACATTGCATTGGCACTCAGCTCCCGACTGAAATAGAAAATCAGACTCTTGGAAGCACTGGTTATATCAAGCGTGTTTTCTACATTCATAAAATTCCACCGCACTCCTAGATACATTGTTCTATAGTAATAAACTGCTACAAATTGATATTCTTGTGAGATTATAGGGTCAGTTATTTGCTATGCTCCTAAACAGATGTCTACGGATTACTGATCTGTTTTCAAAAGTGGATATCGATCATCTGGAATTTCTTGCTATGACCTGAGCTTTTATGACTTATTTCCATCACATCACTTTCCATTTTGATGCCTACAACTTTCTTTTAAGAAAGGGATAACACCTTGTCTTCATACTACAGAGGCAAGAAAATGATATATTCCCAGTATCTCTTTGCTCACACATTATGGAAGCACATAAATCCTCATACCCACATCAAAGACTCTTTTCAGCCTCAGCTGAACAACAGAAAAGCATCCCTAGATCCAGTGCTGCTTCGCTCCCTGCTCAGCTGAGCCAATGGTACAGTAGCTGCCACTCACTATTTATGAGACCAAAGCACTAATTAATTATTTTGAAACACTATCATTGTGATCACCAGGAGTCCCTAGAAGTAATTATATGAATTTTATGATCTAATGCAAGAAAGGAAAAGAAGAGGTCAGACCTTCTGCATCAAGTTTTGTTTCTGTTCGTGCAGCCAAAAGGATTTTAAGAGATACAAGCTAAAATATTGTGACCTTTCCTTCTCCCAACATTTTAAGTAGCAGAATTGCACAGCTACACCTTAAAACACTGTCATACTGAGAATGCAGTGATTGGCTTTGGATTTACTATGATAGCTGTATTTAGTCCATAAATTGCAGGGCTGTGCAACTAGCAGCCAAGCATCGCACATCAGACTGCTTTATAAACATGTTATTTAAGTCTCACAGTATGCCAGCAAGCACACACACACGTTAGAAGTTAAAAGCCTACTCTGCAATGATTGTTTCAATTGCTCTTTTCACCCTCTATTTCATACCAGCAAAACTGGGAAATAAACAGCAGAGCAATGAAAGCTCAGGAGCAGAGCACAGGGCTGTGAGAACAAAACAAAAATCAAGATGATAAAAACCAGAATGTTTATTGCCAGGAAAAGCTATCTTAGAATAACAAGGAGAATTGTTTTCTCAGCCCAAAGGCTAACTGGTGAGATCAGATCTCCAACCAAATGAACTCACTGGTTTATACAAAGGTTCACGCCTTATACTCCTGCACAAACCATGACAGCTCCCCTTTCAAAAGATGCAACAAACATGAGTCAAAGACGACATTCAGTAAAACAAGAGGCAGGCCTTGGCCCTGGTCTATGCTGATCCTTCTTAAAAAGCCTTTTCACATGTTAGCACTGCTCACAGATTGGTTGTGCTCAATACAGAGAAGGAAATGCCCCAAGCATGGAGCTGAAAACAATCAAGTTTCTTCAATATTTCTCCCTCTTTTTCACTCCATTACCTCTTGGCCATTAATGTTAGGATATACACACAGACAAATCTGAACGGAACCCAAAGGTGAAAAAGGAAAATTCTACTCATCTTGAAGCCTCTCATTATCTTTTGCTTTCTGTAAAGCAATGGCAGATAATTTACGGTTACAGTGACACAGATTTTTAGAGCTTCTGCCACTGTTCAGCAGGTGCTAAATGGCACTGGTTGTGTGCCACCAGCCAGCAAGGAAAAGGCTTTTGGATTGCAAGCCACCTGGAATCCATCCTGTTCTGTGGTTGTAGCCATGATTCATGCATTAAGCCCAAAGAGATGCTGACAGCAATGAAATGCAAAGGTCCTGATGGGTGCTGTTTTGGGACACATTGCCTAGGAAAGGCAAAATTCTCTCCATGTCCCAGTACTCGAGCTGAGTGAGTGAATCACTGCAAGCCAAGTGCTTGTATCACAAACATCACTGCTGATAGCTCTGAAGAAGTTTTTGCTTGAAAGCCTGCGCTGTCATTCAACTGCCCTTTAGTTCCACTGTTCAAGTCCCCTAACTTCCCATGGCACAGTGTTCTCCAGCTGCTGAATATTTCCATACAATGGAACAGAGCTCCCAAACATGTTTTGTTTCGTTATGTAACAGCCCTGAACAGGTGTACAGTTCCTCTAACGCCTCCTGGCACGATTCACCGCAGGTTACTGCAGAGTGTTACAAGCACTGAGGTTGTGAAATTAATGAATTAGTTTCATTGGAAAAGACCGACAGCGATGCCGAGTCCAACTGCCTGACCACTTCAGAGCTAACTCATTATTAAGGGCATTATCCAAAAGCCTCTTGAACAGATAGGCATCAACCACCTTGCTAGGAAGCCTGTTCCAGTGTTTGACTACCTCCAGTGTAATTTTTCCTCATGTCTAGTCTGAAATGAATGAACATTCTTCAGTCAATTCTACCAGGCCCATTGAGACACTAATTAATAGCCATTTCTGAATGACACTACCTGGGGATATTGTCCTTGACAAATGACTTTGTTGGAATGAAAAAAGATAAGTCTCTCAGGGTCACTAGTACTTCTAGTACTCAAACTGGCTTTCTGTGAACTAGCTCAAATTTCTGCCAGCGCACCAATATTGTCTTGGCTGGGGTTACTTGTAAAATCTCTGCACAAGACCAGAACCTCAAAAGTTATATTAGAATTGTTTTTGTGAGGTCAAATCAGAGAAGTGTGTGCCAGTTTCCATCAGTTCAGAAGTGCTGGGGGTGTCTGGGGTGCTTGGCTCTGTTCTATCATAACAGAAACCCAGTATCTGATCTTCCTAAAGGAACTGAGTCATGGTTTCAAAAAACCCATCCAAGCTTTATTGCACACACCTGCACTAAACACTCAGAGGTGTGTTCTGCATATATACCTTTGCCATCTTCTCAGCATCTTACTCAACACACACTTCTCAAAAATACCCAGCTGGCACAAGCACACACGTTTGGAAGCCAAATCTTGGTGCAGGATGGCATCACTCCAGGGAAATCAACTTACAGCGGCTGAGAATCTGACCTATATTCACCTGCTTGACTTAGGGCACCCTACAGCTCTGTGCAGAACTCTGAACAGCTATCTACATCACTGTGCTCAAACCTGCAAGGGAAACTTATTTTTAACTGCACTCCCATTGAGTGCACTGAGTCTTTGCCTCTACCGTGCATGGAAGGGGAAGTGGAAGAGGGAAAGAAGGGATGCATATTCTTTTATACTTTTTTAAGAGGTGCAATGTGATTTTTATTGTACGACTATTCACCTGCTCACTGTGACCTCCTAAGCAAATTTAAGAGGGAATCTGACACTGCAACCAAACGTGAGGTTGGGGGAGAACTCAGCTAACAGAAAACATGTGTGCTTAAGCATTTTGCTTTGCCTTGCTAATATTGAAGAGATTTGTTTTGCTCAGTAAAGCGCTTGTATTTCAGCTCATTCCTGCAGGGAAAAGCTAATCCTCAAGTTATGGCAATAGAGCCCGTTGATATAGGGGAGGGAGGAGGGGGCCAGAGAACCAAGGGAAAGGGGAGAAAGATCCAGCATTTCAGCCTGACCTGATTCCAAGTTCACATGAGAAGAGGTGAAGCTGCAGCTGTCACACTGAAGGGAAATGCAGTCATTTATAAACCCTGAGAGATCTCCTGGGAAAGAGAAGCAGCAACAAAAAGCATTCCTTAGGACTGGAGTTAAGGGCAGGTCTTTCCCACTGCACAAAACACAGCGCAGTCAGACCCAACTGAAGCACACTGTTTTGCAGCTCCATGTGGAGTTGTTTCCTGTCCCTGCAGAGGCAGAAGTCACCAACCTTTTCCTCATACTCTTTCCAGTGTCCCAGACATCATCTGGTACAAGAAGTTCTATGACCAAAGCACACAGATTCATTCCCTTGGATTGTCTCTGGCTTCTAATAGACCTCATGGAAACAGCTTCTGCCTGAAGTGGCAGAATACTGAGGCAAAAAAAGCAATTCCAGCTTTTGTTTCCTTCTCTCCTCTGGTTCTGAACATGACTGTCACTAGACAGCGATCACTCATCTCTCTGCTATTCCCAGCCAAACTGGAAGAATTGCTGTGACTACATGAATTGGTACCGGGATCTCTGCAGATCATATCACGTCACAGAGGCAAGGGGAGAAGCAAAGCTGAGCATTCAGAAGGCTGTTATCAACCATGACAAACAGCAAATCATTCAGAGAAGCACTTGATCAACGCAGAGACAGAGAACTGTACACCAGACTGGCCAATGCCAGGAGGGCAGAACCACTCAAATTGCAAGAGGGACTCATGGGGAAAGAATAACACAGCAGGTTTCCCAGACTGAAGTAAAAGCTTCAGCCTGTTTGTTCCCATTGAATAACTGAGGAGGGCTTTCTGATAATCTCTCAATCTCATTTCACGAGGAAAAATATAACTGGAAGTGCTGGGAGTGCTCCTCCCTCTGCTAAGTGCCCCAGCAGCATGTGCTTAGCCTGGCAGGGGAGCCCAGGGTTTCACCAAAAGGCATATTATATCCTGCTAATTGAACCAGCATCGTTTTAGCATCTCCCCGTGAGCCTGTCAGGTTTGTGCATGAGCAACCGAGAAGATCTTAATGGAGCTGGGAGGCTGAAGGAGCCAGCAGGACCGGGCAACAGCCAAGAAAATGGGCCACAGTGGGAGGGTATCAAATCCTTTTGGGTTAATAATACACCTTCCTGGATGCAAGGCAGAAGCAGAGGAATCTGTGTTAGGTAATTACTATAGGAGAGAAAAACTCAGCAAGGCTCTCCCCCAGCACACAAGGCTTTTACAGAAAGGAGGAGGGGGAAGAAAAAAAAAGATAGGAAGAACCAACAGTGCAATTAACACATTTGCTGCAGCTTTCCATCACGTTCTACTGCCACTCCACTCCAGTTGTCAGCATGTCTGAAATGAACCGCCCTGTGAAGGCAGCAGCTTACATGGAGAGGCAAAGGATAAGATTTCAGGAAAGGCTGAAGCCTACTGTTAAGGGATTCAGCCCAGATAAATTGCCTGTCAGCTACAGCTGAAGTACAACGTTGGCTGCCCTTCTCTGGATGAGTAATGGCTGGACTTTACCAAGTACAAGGTACCTGACTTCCATGGAAACCAAAGTGCAGTTCTCCTGTGATGTGTAAAATCCAGTCCACTAGTGGAGGGGAGTGCATACGATGAAAGAGAGAGAGAGATTCAAAGGAATAAAGCTGATTTTGGTTCTACATGTGCTCTGCTCTGCCAAGGCACAGGCTGAAATACAGCAACAATACCTAGGTTACTTACTGTTGGTAAAGTCCCACAGAATTATGGCCAAGTATGTGCACAGAGGGGCAAACCTCACTGCAGAGCACCAGGATCAAATTAGACAAAATACATAAAGTATTTTTTTAATCACTCCATAGAGAAGCTAAGTGTCTTGTCCAAGATTAAACAAGGGGTTGGAGGTAGATCTACCACTTTTCTCCATCCGTTGAGTCTATTCAGTACTGTAACCATACCTGCTCCCACATGGTGACCCATAAATAGGTTTGGGTGTGTAACCACAATATCATATATTACATGCATAGATCTTCTATAGCACATGCAGCCAAGCTCCTTGGGGGGTTTGCCTTCTGTGTTTAATTGGCAGGCTTGCTTGTGGAACTAACAGGTGCATTAGAAGTGAACAGAGAGCACATTCTCAGCTCACAAAATGTGTACTGCAAACAATGTTAGAAGATTTAACTCAAGGAAAAAAAATAAAACCAGCCAGAATCTCCCAGTGCCTACAGATCCCAGCGAGCCCAGTGAAGAGCATTGTGCCAACAGCCCACAGTGCTTGCAAGCCGCCCACAAATGCACACCATGTACCTAAAGAAGTCTTCATCTTCTAGTTACTTCCTCCAACTCATCTCAGTATCATTATTCCATCCAAAAAACCTGGACTGAAGGTGGCTTGCTCAAGACCCCTTTAAGTGAAGAGTCATGCTAAACCAGCTGAGAAATTTCCTTATCTGTACCTTCTGGAGAGATTTCTCTAAGATCATCAATACTAACAAACAAAAAATAAACCATCTCACATTGATTCTGGACATTTTCCAAGGAAAAATTTGGGCCAAAAACAAAGTGACATCTCCAAATATTTCATATGACCAAAACTTTCTCTAACAAGTCCTCCCTTTTTCCCTTTAAAATAAGCTACAGATCACTGGATAAGCAGTTTCCTACTTCCAGGATATAAGCCAATGTACTTGGAGATGCTCCAGTTCCTCTGCTGTGATAAACTCAGCTTAGATTAACCCCTCTGCGCACACAATGAACAAAGAGGAGCTGGATTTTTAAGAGATAAACACCAAATGTTGGAATGTTCCCCTGATGCTATTCAGGATTCCTTCCCACATCGCAGTGGGTTGTTGGATTTTTAGTACATGTTACATTCTTCTCTTCACCGCACCATTCAACCACCATTCATGGAGACCAATAACAAAAAGAAAGTCATGCCACAAGGACTTAGATAAATGCCAACAGAAACCTGTTCCTAAATATCCCAGACTAGTTACGTTTTCTCAAGACTATCTCCAAATGCTAAACAGATCATACAACAACTAATCCCCAGACTCTGAGGATAGAATCAGCATCTAAACTTGTGCAGTTGCCAGGAGGCTTCTCACATTCAGCAATCTCTCCCCCTTGGGTAGAAGCCTCAATATTGTTCTTTATCCAGCATTGCACCCCAGGATTTTTTTCCGTTGGGGTTAGCATCATCAGTCCCCAGCAGTCATTCACACCAGTATATATTTCACCCAGGGCAAGGATTTAACCCACCAGGCCTGTCTTTTCTGACACTGATTTTTCACAAGGTGGCCCTAAGACAAGGGTAACATACAGCTGGTCTTGCAAAAACTAGATCCAACCATTGCCAGTCTCTCAGGCATTCAAACCCTGATTCAAGAAAAGCATTTCTCAACCTTTTATTATTTTTTTCCCTGCCTCAATTAGAAAGTTGCAATCATTTTTTCCCTGCCTTTAGCAACTCACTCTGACTTGTCCTTCCAAGGTAAGTTGCAGCATAAGTTGGCAATCCCCATTAACAGGAACAAAAGTATGCAGTGATCTGAGAGGGATTCAGGCTTGTAATTTCCTCTCAACACCACTACAGAGGAGGTCTCTCCAGGTGGGTTACGTGAGACAGATCTTATCTACCTAAGGAGGAAAGCAGGTACGTAAGATGCTTAAAGCCATGAGATGGCACCAACCCATTGGTCAAACAACATCTGGGTAACCAAGGAGGGGTTTTTGTCAGAGACGGACGTCTCCTTTTGGAATTTCAGGAACAGTTGCATGAACAGAGTTCCTCAAATACCTCCATTGGCACACGGAAGGAGTTATTTGCTTTCTGGCTTTCAAAGAGGAATGCAGTTGGTTTTGGCTCCTCTGTCCTGTCTGCTGGGTGAGGAACTGGTGAAGAGCAACACCGTGCCAGTCTGTGCAGCAGTGCCCCAGCAGCCAGGTGGGCAGCCCTGCAGCTACGTGACCCATGGAAAGTGCTCCTGCCAGGCTGCACCAAGGCAGCTTCCAAAGTTCATATAACACAGACAGGCTTGTGGAAGGTATCCTGGGGTATCCAAGCTGTCCTCTATGCCATTATATTCTCTACAAAACTGAAAGAAATTCTCTGCAAATACACACGTTCTCCTCTTCTTCATGGTATTGGTAGCCCAAGGATTTCTTCAGCAAATGAGATCCTTTTATGGGAAAGTCTAGACTTCCTAATGACCTTGGAAAAGCAGCCAAGTCCTCTGGCAGCAGCCAACACCGCCTCTGGGCCGCTGCCTCTGTCCCACTGCCTGAGAAGCCCTTCTCCCACCTTCTGCAGCTGTCTCTGGCCCTCAGCACTCAGCAAACCATTTGCTTTATAGACCTTTCCTGACCTGTGTGGCTAACTAACCCTTCTCCATCTTCTCCACCAAACTGACACCCTTGGAAATACCACCATTTGCTCTGCTGATCAGATACCTTCATGTTCTTTTTGAAGAGCTTAAACACAGAAGATTGGTCCCTTTCCTGGCTATTTTTTGTACTTCCCATTGAACCTATTCCTTTCCCCAGTCTGTCTGGCTTTCACTGTTGCTTCCCTCCACACGTAGGGCTCAGCCATCCCCTCCCACCGCACCCTCCCAACACCCAGGCAATTTCCATTGCCATTTCCCACAACACGACACAGAGAAGATGAGGTGGGGTTCATCCCCTTTATACATTACTACATGACAGTATCAGCGTGTAGACCCATCCACACCACATCATGCCTGCATTTAGAGATGGAGCTCCCCAGCATCTGTTTATAGGGCTGCCAACCACTACACTGATCATCTCCATCCCCACACCTGCTGAATGCCTCACTTTGAGCCAGGAATCCAGTATTCCACTTCAGCAATATTTAGTAAAAGTAGTGCAACTTCCTTTGGCTCCTCCGGCTCTGACATAGACTGCTCCCACATTATGTTCCCTAATGAAGGTCACCTGAAGCCCAAAACGGTGCCAGGACACATAGTGCTCTCTTTTCATGATGGGCTAACAAAAAATAAGAATAGTACTTCAAGCATTTCTTGCTCGCAGATAAACCTGGCCATCGTGCTAAAGAAATTAAAGCAAACAGAGCCGGTCTGTCAACTGGAATGCTCAGTCTGATGCTTGCTCTGGCTGTTACTTTACATGGGTCTTAAATTAAATGTCAAATAGCGTTTGGCACAAGAGTCTCACAGCTGCCCTTAGAGAAAATCTGACACCTTCGCTGTTTCCCATTGCTCTCTACTGCTTGGCTAGGTGCAGGGGAAGTACAGGCTGTCTCATAGCTCTATTTTTTCCTCTGCTTTTTTTTTTTTTTTTTTTTTTTTTTTCCCCACAAAAAATGCACAAAAAAGGAACGTGTAGTTTATCCAAAGAGGTGCAACAGTCAGTAGCATCAGGCACAACTTGGGGGCAAATTGTTGATTTTGGTTTCTAACCACTTCCATCCTCTTTCAGCTGATATTGCAGACACCCAGCAATTCCCTCTCATCTCTGCTCACGCCACCTCCAGTGCTCCTGTCTCTGGGCTTCTTTATCTTTTAACATAGCCCAGTTAGTTGCACTACCATTACAGCACAAGCTCATCCTGCCACCTTACAGCGCTGAGCTGCTGAGAGCTCTGCTCTACCTTCACCATCATCTGGCTGCTCTTATCCTCTGCGTCTTCAAGAGATGCCCCAAACACAGCACACTAAGTTCTCCCTGGAGCTAGCATTCCCTGTTGACACCAGCATGGGAACAGGACTAATGGGCAAATCCCCACAAACTGAGCGTTAAGATAATGATCACGTTACCGTAGCTAAACAGCAACAGCAACTGAGCCACAGCAACTCTGAGCATACATTGAGCCAACAGAATTGGAAATGGCATTCCTCTTAGCCAAGACCACCCAGGCTGCCTGCACCATGTGGGTCTTCCTGCAGGGATGGGGTCTGTGCCCACCTCTGTCCTCCGCTCCTCCTCTTCTTCAGGCTGAAACATCAATCCAAGCAAACCAATATTCCTTCTCTGCCAGCAGAAACCAATGAGGAACAGACAGCATTTGACAGGATTACATACAGGCACATCCAAGGCTGTTTTTGAGTAGAAGCAGCTGCCTGTGCACATAGGCTGTGGGGACCGCAGAACAGGCCCCATGAAAGAGGTGTTTTACACCAGAACTATATTTTTCTTTCATGTCTAAAGTAATCAGGTAGATACAGCGTAGAAACAGCTAATTCCTGATGGCCAGATCCATATATGTGTTACTAAAAAGAAAAAAACTTACTATTCTTGAGGGACATGGTTTAGCAGGCATGGTGGTGATGGTTTGGTGTTTGGACTGGGTAATCTTACTGATCTTTCCCAACCTTAATGATTCTATGACTCCTACACACCTTGAATCCCACTTGCTTTCATGCACACATGATTTCCACCCCATCACTCTACAGCCTGCCAGCAGTTCTCATCATCCTCAGTGAAGCTGCCCTGGGAAGCTCATGTCAAGGTCTGGATGCTGCTGGAAGGGCTGTGAGAAGATGAGCCTTTCCCATGGACTTGCAACTATTCCATGTCCGCACTCAGCTGGAGCCCAGAGCTGCAGAGAGGAAAAACAGGAACCAACATATTTATTGTTTTAACCCTTCACCTCTCAGGGAAAAAAATAAGCCAAGTTGCCTGTGGTTTGAGGTGACATTTGGGCAAAGGCTAACGGGATGCGAGGGAGGAGATCAATGAGTGGAAAATATGATTCTATGAAGATATGAGGAACCAGAAAAGGATATTCTGCAAGTACTCCAACAAAATTATACTGAATAACAATAAAACTGCCACTGAGTTCTGTACTGATCACATTGCTGACTGGCTTCATACAGTAATGTTATTACTAGATATATCCTGAATTAGCCCTGCTACTGCCCACAGAATGGTCTCAGTTTGCCCTCACACTACAGGACTGTATCCTGATGTACCCATGTGCCTTTTGGGCCAACCGAGCACTGGGTTTGAGGTGGTGGCTAGTTCATTATGCTTCTATAGGAGAGAGTAGACTCATCAAGAGCAGGGTTAGAGACAGAGCCACAGTTATGCTACAGAGGGGTGGTGTACCTCCCCATTTCCCTACTTCAAACCTTTTCTTAGTGGACAGAAGTAACAGAAGTAATCTTAAGTGTAGGAGCCTTCCTCAAGCAATGATAGTGATATGTTTGATGTTTTCCCCCTAAAATCTGTTACAAACTCAGTGCAGAATCTGCTGAACGATGCAATGACTTTGTATTGAGCAAGGAGCAGTCCACAGACAGAAGGTTGTCACTGGAATGCGAGTGTGGGCAGAAGAAAGCTGGAGAAGGAAACGTTTCTTTCTCCAGCTACCAACACTATCTGATAGAAAAGGAAAACAGGAAGAAGGATGCCAGCTGTTTGGATAGCTGTTCTCAGTTTAATGTTTCTTCCAAGGTAAATACACTCTCCTAAAGGAACAAGATTATAATAGGCACTGTGAAAATTTGCCTCTCAAAGCACTACAAAACTCAAAGCACTGCACCCTGTAGCCAGGAGAAAAAGGCAAAGAGAAAATGCTGCTTGAGGGCTATAATGCATTGAGACCTGACAGGAGCAGAAACATCGCACGCAGCCAGGGAAGAGTCACTACAGGAAGAGCCAACAACAGTTACTGAGGTGATGTCTCAGTCTGTAAGACAGAGGCCCAGAGAACAGCTTGGAGAGCCAGACCCCGTGTATTTCGCAGAGCTCTCGCCCCTGACTGTGTTTCAGTGCACTCCGTGGGACAGTTGGCAACCCACAGCTGGACCAGGTTGGCCAAAACCCATTGGCCATGCCCATTGGCCAAGGATGCAGCCATGGGACCGAAGGCATTTACTGCTGCGTAGGGTCAGCCCTTTTACCACTACAACAACAGACAAGCTGAGAATCTACATTCTTTCCTGGCACCTGTAGGCAGCAAAGGATTTAATAGGAAAATGTTAATCCTTTTTAATAAGATGACTTTTTTGTCCTCACTTTACTAGTTTTAATGATCCTGCCTGCAAGGGCTGATTGATTTACTCACCTCAAATTTATTATAATTAAGTTGTTAGTTCAAGAGGCCTGCCTCAGTCACCGTCACTGGGACTGCAGCTTGTTATTATTAGATGCTCACATGCCTTTCCCCATCATTTTGCATCTAGGAATTAATGAATGATTGGCAACACCACTTTCTCCCCCTGCACATTACCCCTGCAGTGGTTACTTTGGCAGGAAAGGGGCATGAGCAAATGGAACAGCAGGACAGAGCAGGGGTTCTGGGCAAAAAGCAAAGGCTCTGTGCGTGACTCACCAACCCGCTTGGACTGCAGCGAGCACTGAGCCCAAGGGCAGCCTTCCAGATCTGTGCTGCCCGCTTCTGCTCGGGGGCAGAGAGCTGAGTGCACAGTGACGATGCACAGAGCCTGGGCAGATTGCTAAGTGCCAGAGAGTCGTGCTTTTATTTACTCAATTAGTAAAACAGCTGTTCTCCCCTCTTCCCTCGTCCGTAGAATAATGGGGCATTGTGCTTTTAGTGCAATAAAGGGAATGCATTCGCACTATTACATCATGGCGTCGTGCAGCCAGGGATGAGGAGTCAGCTCAAGAAGAGCCAACAACCGCTGAGGTGATGTCTGTAAGGCACAGGCCTGGAGAAGATGGTGGACAGATCACTCATCTTTTGTGAGTTCCATCAGAAGGACAATGTATTCACATCTATGACATCCAAAATCCCTTGGGCATACACTGTACTTTCTGGTCTGTAAGCTGTGCCTACCCTACTGCAATCTTCATCTATGATTAGATTCCTTGGACATTACAGCAACCAACGAACAAGATTTTATTGTTACATAAATAACAATCTTATCTGCACAGATACAAGCTCTTAATGTGACTACACAGTTATTTCCTTTTTCACTTCCTTCATCCTTTGGAGATAGGGAGGAAGTAGAGTATCAGGTCTGAGCTCAGAAACAGATCAAAACAGAGCACCTCCACACACGCATTTCAATCTCTCAATTAGTCATTCTGTAAGGTCTTACTAACATAAAAACAAAAAACATACATTAAGTCTCTAAAGGGTTTTTTCAAGGACATTTGCCCATCTACCAGGCTGACCAGAACAAAGCTAGCTCCAAAACAGAAGCCAAAACTGGACTACGTGCTATCCTTTACAAGGTAATAAACTCTGCTTATATGTGACTGCACGGCATTTAGTCAGCCAGTTTGGAGCATAGGTCAAGCAAGTGTTTGTTGGGGGAAACTGGTTGGATTAAACCTCTGAGCACACTTTGAAAGGGAATTAAGCCAAGCTGCAGAAGTTCATCCTACACGAGTCCATGGGGAAGGAGGAGTGAGAATGTTTGAAGTAGATACCGTCACCATGATGGGTCCAGACTGTACTGTACTACAAAGCAGGTGAAGAAGTAAGAAGAGAACTTCCTACAGAGGTGAGAAGCTCAAGAAAACAAGCGCAGATTGAAGTCCCCGATCTGCCAGACTCTGCAGGCTTTTTGTTCAGACATCTTCCTCCAAACGAAGCCCGTGATTGTCCCTCTCTCTTACAATCTAGCTACAGGGCTACAAAATCATTTTTCTGATACTCACCAAAGTAACGTTTTAATGAGACACTGTTGGCCCTAATTAAGTCTGCAGACGTGTTTATGCACCCTTGGTAAAGAGATGGGAATGAGTCATGACAGGTGATAGAATGATTCAGACATCCATCCGCTTGCTTTCCATGAACTGTATCACTTCTGACTGCAATAAATTGTCCACAGAAAAATAACAGGCTGTTAAATTCCAGGGCATCTCTCAAAGTCAGGGACCCCTATTTCTAAGACAATATTTTCAATCATCAGTTTAAACACGTTCAAAGATCTGAACAAGTTCTCTTGCACACTTAAACACAACATAGAAACTAAGCGTGCTGTTTAATTAGATTTTAGCTTCTTGGACTCAGTCAGTCCAGATCAGAGTCCAAATACAGAGACTCACAGGAAAACATCGCCAGATAATCTGGACAGGCAAAAATCATAATCAGACTTAACTACCACATGTGTTAATGGTTGAGAAAGCTATAATCATGAGTTCATTCCTGCACTTCATGAGACGTATTTGCTTGTTAATGACTATGACAAGTACAGGAATAAGTCTGGAAACAAAAACGTTTTTTCTGTGAGGCAGTGAAGTATGTCTAGGCTGATAACACACTAAGGACAACAAAGTCATCAGCAAAAAGGAAGAAGCTTTTTACAGTCAGCGATGTGATGAGTATTCTAGATTTCAGTGGCTTTAATTAATATACCTTTTGGGTCAAGAGAAGATTTTGTGGGCATACCATAAAAATAAAATACTGATAAGTAATCAAAATTCCCCTGATGGCAATAAAGGGACAGTAAAGGACCAAGTCCGGGGAGGGTGCTGGCCAAATCCTTCTCAGAGCCAAGAAGGACACACACACATCAGCGAGGGAGCAGGAAAACCTCCTTGGTGTTTCTGAATGGGAAAAGAAACTGAAAGCAATTTCATGAAAATTATGATGAGTGCCAGCTCCAAATCACCTCACATCACACCTAATGTATATTTTACATGCTCTTTACAGTGGCATCCTGGATACACCATGACTTTGCTGTGATAATGCACAGACACTGCTTAGCTCCCCACCTTCCTTTCCTACCAGAAGCCAAACAGGGCCACCTCCCTCCCTTTAACATCACATTCTGATGAGAACAGTGCAGAAAAGATCACGGTTCATCTCCATGCCTCCAACTCTTGCCAAGCACAAAGTTTCACCTAGGATGTGTCTGAGCAATTCTTCTCAAAGCCCCTTAGAAATGTTCCAGCTTATCTCTGTGTGGGGCTCAACCTTTGCAGGTATTTCTTTGGTAAGAACTTCCAACTTCAGTGGTGCTTTCCACCTGGAGGCAGCACCTACACTTCCGCATTGCCACCATCAGTAGCTTTAGCTCTGTTTCGGCAGCAGCAATTTTCTGTCAACTTCACTAGAAGCAGAGGCAAACATTATCTGCAGCAAGCCTCTATTTCTATTCTGTAGCATGAGTCTCGCTTCAAGCCTAAACCAACCTCACTTGTAAGGTATTTTCAAAGCACACTCGAAATCCCTTTAATCTACCCTGTTCAGAAATGAAGTCTGTGCTGTTTTTCTGTGTCACCAAGAGAGTTTGCATTACTCTCCCACAGCACATGTTACTGAATTATGCTTTCAGAAAGTTGCTGTATTGATCTCTCCACCGATAAAAGAAGGCATGCTTAAAGATATTTTTTGCTCTGACATGACTGCACAATAAGCAGGTTAGGAGAAAAAACATGTTCCTCCTCACTAGCAGACAAAGGAAATCCCTTGACTACTCCCACAGTGGAGAAAAGCAGATACTAATGCAAAGCCAATGCATTAATTACATTTGATTAAATATACAGTGACTTTACTACTGTGGTGGGCACATGCCATTGATAATATAGACTCTCTGGTTCGGTTAATTGAGAACTAAATTGGGCTAAATGAGCAACATTGCTGTCTGTGGTAGATCTAATGAAAGGAAATAAGCGACTACCTCTAATAACGATCTTGATGATCTAGATAAAATATGTTTTTTGCATTTGCATTTACATGCATATGTGTGTATTAATGGCATGCTATACTGATGAAAATGTAGGGTTGAATTAATGAAAAAAAAAAAAATGAAGTAAGCATAGAAACACAGAATATCTCGTGTTGGAAGAGACCCATAAGGATGCAAGAAGAGTCTAACTTCTGGCAGTGACAGCACCACTCAAGGATGAAGAGAGAAGGATGAAACCAAACCCAGGAAAACCTTTGCCAGAATGTCATCTTCCTTGTGCAAAATAGAGACTGAGTCAACTCCTATGTTGTTAGGTGCCTAACAACATAGCCTCCCTCCACATGTGCCCCCAAAGGAATGCTAAGTGTTCCAGTGGCAAATTGACTTCCCCTTGGAACTGCCTTTCTCTGAATACCTCATATTTCAACATCATATTCAAGCTGAAGAGGTAAAACTCTACCGATACAAATTGGGCAGCAATCTGTGGCCACTGTATCCTGATGTAGGTGATAATAGAGTGAGCAAAGAATGATGAAACGAGAATGCAACCTTAATAGGCAAACAGATGAAGATATAGAAGAGCCTTCCTTCAGAACTTGGAAGGCTGTGTTCACACATGCTGGATTTGATTACTTCCACAGTAAGGAAGGGAAGCCACAGTGCAAAAACTAAGAAACACTAGGCCTTCAAAAGAGGTGGAGGGAAGAAAATCATCGTGTTAATAAACCTAGTGGGAAAAGAAAAACCTAGCCCAGTCTTGACTCTGACAGAAACCCTCAGTCTCTATGATTTTCCATCCTAGATCGCAGTTTTCAGTCATTTTTCCCCTTCTTCACGTACATTCAGTTTGAGATGCTTTAAGATAAATGGCAAGGCTTCTATCAAGCTTTCCTCAGCTCCCTGCCTCCTCACCCCTCCCACTTCCACCCTGCCAGCATCACCCTGGGAAAGGAGCTCTGGTATCAGGCTGAGAGAAAGTCAATAGCTGACAGCAAGGAAATAATCTGAGCCATTGATCGTCACTTCAGGCTTCAGATTCAATACAAACCAAAGGGGAGATGTATGCTTATACACACAAAAAAGAGAGTGAATATATTAACTCCTGGTGTGCTACAAAGAGTAGGAATTGCTAATGTGGGCACACACACACCAAAAAAAAAAAAAAAAAAAAAAACCAACACTGAATAAGATGCACCCAGGGAATGAGCAACTCACACATTAAGCCACTGAAAACATATTTTAAAAAGCAGAATAAGAGAATGAGATAGTAGACTGTAAGGATGAGATTTTCAAAGGCATTTAGGCTCCTAATATCTGTTTAGCTGTCTAAATTCCCATGGCTATTTATAGGATCTAAGAATGAAGTGACTAAATACTCAGAGCTGGCCCATTTCATGCCTCTACCTAAGAGCTCTCATTTTTTGATTGGAGGTGTTACCAGTTTACATTACATAAATTTCATTTTCTATCAGATATTCATATAAAACTGCTAGAGACCATCAGAAGGTGAATGAATCTATCGACACTATTGACCAGGTGAACTGTTCTTCATAATTAATTTAGAGCACCCTGAAAATAAAGAGCCTTAACGATATATCATGGCCAGGCACTATCTTCCAACACTGAAGATGAGCAGGGTAGGATTTCTTTTGTGTGTTGGTGGTTTTGGGTTGTTTTCTTTCTAGAAGTTTAAGCCCAAATATAGATGAAGTAACACACCACCACAGACATGATCACTCACAGAGCAGCAAGAAAATATGATTACCAAAATGATACAAAGGATCTTGAAATCACATCCATCACTGTAACACACACTGCCCACTTATCACGCAGTAATTGGCCAATAAACTGACAAGCAGAGCACACGTTCTACACATTCTTTGAATGTTTCTGGATACAAGATGTCAGTCCAAACACAAGAGGAGACAACTTCAACACCAGCTACAATTTATTATTACTTGTATTTAATACAATAAAAAACATGTTTTAGCTAGCACACAGGGCGGATAATGATTCTTCTTATCAATGATTAATATTAATGGATTAATTTATAGAATACAGAATATGAAGACTCTCCTTAAGTCAAATTTTCTGTTAACTTGAACTGTGACTGCAAAGTGCACAGGAAATTAACTAGCGAGGGGCAGATCTGGAAAAGCTATGGGACATAACTCAGCCGTTCCAATGCACTTCAACTCTTTGACAGAGATAAAAAAAGTCTTTCCTGTGAGACTCGCTAATTCTACCTATTTCAGACAACAGCAAAAACTCTACGAATTAAGCATATCCTATTTATGCAGGAGTATTTACATAATAATCATCTGTGTTCGGACTGAAGTCAAGGAGAACTGCATGTCAGGTAAATATTTCGCCCTTGAAAGGGAGACTGCAGGCGGTGTTCAAGGAATTGTCCACAGCAAGCAGGGTGAGATCCTTCAGCTGGAGGATGCAAACGTGCAAACTCCACGCGGTCAAGGGAAGATCTCGTGCTTGCTCAGCACTGAGTCAAAGTCACCACAGGTCCCTTCTAGGGGAGGAAGCCTCCAGTGCTCAGGATTGAGTCCTCTACTGAGCTTTTCAATCTGTTATACATGTGCCACTCTTGCCCCTGTCAGCCCCATTTGCCCCCCTACAGGACAGTCCCCAGCACATTCCCAAATAAACCTGGATGCAGGCCTAGCCCTCTCTCTTGGAACAGACGTTCAATTAAATCCCACTTTCCAAAATGATCTGTGCATGCATCTGTGTAACTGCCTCACCTGTGCTACAAATAACACCTGAAATTGAAAAAGATCATGAGTGATACTCTTGGCAGTGTTAATCACACTGCTTTATTGACATCAACTTGTATTATACTGATCTACACCATCTGGTCCCAAATCTAATTTGCTTTTCGCTGTCTACTACTTGCCAGCGGTTTACTTTCAATATTTTTCTGAGCTGGTGGAATGAGAAAAGGCTGCTCTGCTTCATTTTTAATTTGTAGTCCGTCCGCCTCCTGTCAGCTCCACTTCTGTGAGCGCTGCCTAGTATAAAGTTGTCGTATTTCTGATGCAATCAAGACTTATTTCCCCCAGTTAAAAGAAACAACATTTAAAAGTAGTAACTCTATATTTCATAGACCAGACCTGCATAATGTGTTTAAGAGAAAAGGATCAGGTCCAAAAGGTGCAGCACGGGCCATCATTTCCACCTCCACCCAAGTTTGGCAGCTACAGGTGGTGTTTTATTTTGACCCAGGGTGCTGGCTCCCATGTGCAAGACACACATCTGCCTGTTGAACCTGATGGGACTATTTGAGTATCCACGCATCAGGGAGCCTCTAGATGACCCATAAATCCACCCCTGAAGTGGTCTCCAGCCTCAGCAGTCCACTCACACTTCCCACTCAGGTTGCCTGGGCATTTCCCAGAGTCGTTTCCAGTCTGAGTCCAGTGTTAGCACAGCATCCCAAATTAATGCCTGTGTCAGTTTGTCAGCCTGTCTGAAATTCTATCCCTTTTCTGTTGGATAAAACAGTTTAGGAAGCGGTTCATCAGATGTAAAGAACTTTAATGCCTCTCAAGTACTGCAATTAGGTCCTCTTATACATATCTGAAGAGATTGCAGGCCAGACTAACAGGTATTGAAAAACTGGATTTGTTATACAGGTCCCTAAAGAACTGTTGACTATTCTAGATTCAGCATTTTTAAGATCTATTTATAGAAAAAAAAAAACCTGTTTTCCAAGGTTAACTTGATCTCTTTCTTATGAGTCTCCATCTTCTTATTGCTACAGTTTTGTGAATTGACACAGTTATTATCCTCAGTGCATTCCAACTCTCCTTCTGTAGGACGTTATTAACACCTTTGTTAGCTAAGTCTGTCCTGTCAAAGTGAGCTCATATTTTAAGAGTTTAAGCAAACTGGATCATCCTGATTCAAACAAGTTTAGGAACAAGCACAAGAGCAGCCCTGCAAGGTACTCTGTGCAACAGCCTCTTCACCTTGGACTCCAACAGAAAACACAAATATTACCTTTTCCTTCACATAAGTTTTGTGGGAAGAAGCACAAAAAATTACCATCTCCTACAGTGGAAGGAGCTAATAAAAAGAATCACTGACTTCAGTTTCAACTCAATTTATTCGTGTGCCAGTTAAATTAATTCCTAATCTTTGGACCATCCGCTTAGAGCATGACCCAATAAGCTCTGACCCCATTACACAGCTCCTTCAGGGAAATCTAAAAACTTTTCACAATTATGTACTGCTTTTAGCCTCTAAATTTAGAAATAAAACCCTTCCAAGCTTGCACGATATGTGCTGTTGTGATTTGAGGTGAAATCTTCAGCTTTGTGGAGAAAAGTGGATCAAAATCTATATGAGAAATGGTGAGGAAAGCACCTGCCAAGAAATCGAAAACAACAAATAGCAATGAAGTGAAACTGCCCTATCAGCTTTTATTGGCCAAGCTGAATCAAGCGTGCCTTAAACAAATATACAGCAACTTATGCATAAAGCAAATCTAATATTAAAACTTGGCTCTTCTGAACAATTAGCAGTCTGCTTAATTCTGGCCTCCATTTAGCAGGCTACTCAAACACCTGAGCAATCCCATTAGCCTCTCCAAGAGCACAAAGATTGTCGTTTGGTCTTTTTTGTGTTGCTAGACCTTGTTGCAAAGGAGGGGCTTTGCAAGTAAGAAAAAGCTTGCTGGTTATCTATCCATCTTTCCAAGCTCTCCATCTCACAAATAGATGGGAACCCACATCTCTATGCTTGACAATTGCCTTTCTGGACAAGTAGAACAGATGCCCCTGTTTGTGTGAGGAAGGAAAGAAAAAGAGCCTGAATGAAGAATGTGCGGTTGAAAAGGTCTCAGCTACTCAAGGGGTTTCTCAAAGAGCAAAGATGATCTACAGTCTTTACATCCATCTCCTAGAGGCAAGGTTTCTTCCTGAGATTAGAAACTTCAACATGCACTCACTCTGTGAGAACAGTTTCTCCTGTGCCTAGAATTGATAGGCCATATGCTATAAAAGGTTAACACCAGTGCTATTGTAATCCTTGGCCACAGCTTTCATTTTCTTAATTTGCTGACACAGAATAATGTAGGACTGTGCTGTATGAGAGAATACTAAGCAATGTAAGTTACAAATTTCCTCTGGATGTCTAAGATGACCTTTGAAACTTTCAATAAAAGCACGATTTAGAGAGGGGAAAAAATTGTTAACAGAGAATTTCAGAAACAGAACGAAACTCATTCCTTTGACTTGGTATCTGCTCATCAGGGTTTGATGTAAGCAGTATAATTACACATCACACCTTGAGAGAAGTAAGTGTTTTGTTCTGTTTTAAAAGCAGGCCACATAAACAGCTCATTAACTGAAAAGCAGTTGACAGTGTCAAGGGTAGGGACAACAACAGTGCTTCATTAATGACCTGAGCACCTACAGATTTTACTGTTTTACATTACCCTGAGATCACAAAGGGAACCGAGGGCCATTTTCACTGACTCACGTGACAGCCTGGCCTCTATCTTCAAGAGGAATTGCCAGCACAAAAGAGAAGTGCTCCCTCCAGCCCCAGGGTGAGCAAATGGCTGTGCAGTGCTGAGCTTCAACATGGAACAAAAAGGTTGACAGCTGTTATCCTCAGCCCTTCCTCTGAGACAGGAAGGGCTGAATTTAATACAGTTTCACTGAAAGAAATTTGTTCTCCAATGGGAACCAAAGTAGAAACGGAAAGAAACACACATTGGACGTTAAATAAGCAGTCATGGAAAGGACAGTATTCCTCATCCCAAAGCACCAGCTGATATTTTGATATTTGTCTTCAATCTCTTGTGCAGTAAGGATGCAACTACACAACAAGAAGTATCAGTATCTTTCAATCAAGCATCCCTCTCAGATCAGTGGTGATAACATACATCTCTTCTTTTGTTTGGAACTATTTACTCCCACATCCTGCCAAAAAAAAAAAAAAAAAAAAACCCACAAAAAAAACCAACAATGCAAAAAACATATCTGAGATGCACAGAGACACATTTAATATCCAAATATTAAACATAGCATTAAATTTTCTGTGCAGGTCCACATTTTGGGAACTTCCCCAGCACCTCACAAAGCACAAAACCACAACAGGTCAAGGTCCAACACAGACTCCCCACACTCAAATAGGATGCTGCTCCCCCAGATCCTCCCAGCCCTGCAGTGACATACAGCAAGAAGTGCAGCCATAATTGAACATACCACAACTTGTTGTAGCAAGATGGGATTTCTATGCTCCAATGGTAGTTAATTTTCTAAAGGTCAAATTTTACATGTTTATTTTCACTGGTGCCCTGCCCAATATAAAGACACAGCTATATTAATAGCTTAAAAATTAAACACCCAGCTTTTTCTAGGAAACCATACACAGTTTCGCTCCGCTTCACCCAAAGAGTGACATTTCATCCCAGCAAAGGCCAGGGCAACGTCCCAGCCCAGAACATCTGGTTGGCAGCACAATGGAGCACAGCACCTGCGAACACGTTCAGTATTTGCTTTGCAACTATTTGTCCCCCATCCATGTAAAAATATGTTCTTAGGCTGTTAAAGTTCATTCCCTGCCAGAGGAGTCTGGTGTGATAATGTAGCCTATTTGTCTTGGAAAGTGCTCATTTCTGGGTCATGTGTGCTTAAACCAAAATTTCTGGAAGGTCAAAGTGGGAAAAAGGGGGAAGAAGAGGTTCTTTTTTTTTTTTTTTTTTTTTT
>NW_024884789.1:5139162-5178128 GCF_019232065.1 Centrocercus urophasianus
TTTTTTTCTTTTTTTTTTTTTAAACTCGTCCTCACAGCTTTTTAGACTTTCTGCTGAAACTCGAATGGGATCAGACTGAGCCAAACAGCACAGAGATTGCAGCAAGGTCTGTGGTTTAAAATCTGTCATCCAGGGGCTAAGGAAGTACAAACAAACTAATAAAAGCAGAAAATTATGAAATCCTGGCTTAAATGCCAAGAAAAATTTCTTAATTTAGGGCTCTCCTAATGGCTGAAACCGCCACCAAGTTGGCTCCCAGGGACAAGCTTTCCTCCTGCCAGATCCTTCCTTTGCAAGAGAGAAACTTCAGGATCCCGGCCAGCCCAAGGTGTTAGTGGGAGAAGGAGGTTTCAGGAGGACTAAGGCTAGGCGAAAGAAAAAGTCTTGTAAAAAGCACTGCCAAAAGGGAGGTACAGGATTATAGCTGAAAGTTCAAGATATATTGGGTAGGCTTCAGCTCCTACTGGCCAAGAGCTCCACCAACACATACAGCCTGCAAAAATACAACAGCCCATAAAAAATTTGCCCAGAGGCTTGGAAAGGGCTTCCAGAGGCACAGACCTGGCTACAGAGCTGGGCTAGAAAATGGAACAGAGAGGGTGGGATGCTAAGGGAATGGACTGGAGAGCCTCTGTACCTGCACCACTGCTGGCACCTCCCAGCCACATCTCTTCATCATCACAGCAAGGAAAAGCAAAGACATAAACAGCCCTTCCTTGGTGTTTAAGAGGTCATTTCTCCTATCCTGCTTCTTTGATTAACCTTAAGGAGTTGCTGACACTTGGTACTGCTGACCACTTAAGGCAGTAGGGGCACAATTAGATTTTGCTATCAACGATGCTTACAGGCATAAAACACAAGTCAGGATTTTCCTCACTGCTCAGCCCCTCCCTTGTGGCCTTCAAGTCAGTTGACTCCTCCGTGTTATGTCAACCCAGCTGTCAAAATGGTAGAGAAATTGAAATCTCACTGGAAATCAAACGCTGTATGTTAGCTGAGATTCTTAATAAGCAGTTACCCATCTCTAGGACAGCAATTTAAGGTATGTGGGCCAGCTTCCTAGCAAAGCATGTTCGACATCACCTCTGATCAAGAAGAATCCAGCTTCTAAGGCAGTGCTACTGAACAAGAGCTCAGCATGTCCCATTGAGAACAGGGAGCACTGACCTCTCCCTTCTCACACGCAGAGAGCCTGGACACCCCTCTGGAAGGCCAAACTCTTGAGGCTGCCTGGAGGAAAAAGACTGTCTGGAGACAAGGACTTACACAAATGACCTTTAGTGCAGGCAAGAAAAATCACTAAGACACAGTATGTAGTAACCAAGCTTCATGAGCACACAATTTCCCTTCTGACAGCCCCATTATAAAGTCATTCTCCCTGTTGGGGTAAGATTTCATCTGCCATTTTTACAGTACCAGGAGGACATTCCCTTCCATAGCATTCACCACGGCTCTGAAATGGCATACGGCTTTCTCCTTTTCTCTTTAGTCCAAGGAGACTCATTTCCACCACCTCCCTGACCTGACACAGCATCTGCAGATACATCTGAGTGATGCTTCCCCATGGATACAGAGACATCAGCCAGTATGGAGGGTGGCTAGAGCTCCCAATAGCCAGCTGCAAAAGTCAGAGAACCCATCCCATCATTGCACTCTGTGGCATAGCATCATCTCTGCTTTGTGACTGGGGGGCAAGTTCTTCTGTGCATATGGAAGATGAAAGATTCCCAAGTGAATGCTTATTTGGTCTGCCAAACGTTACTTGAAATTAGATTCATGCTACAATTTGCAAAGACTACACATCTCACAAGTCTATTTTACGTACTTCTCTGAATAGTTGTAGATGAAACAAGACATGGTCAGAGCCAAGTGCCAAATGAGTTGTGACATCCTTTTTCTATTAAAATAATTGTAATTGAGATATGTTTAGCTACACAGAAACATTCTTGGTTAGCAGCCTTCAGGAGGGCAACAGAAGCTCTGCCAACTTCCTACCTCCTTTCTACCACACTTTAAGCCTGCCCAAACGGATCCCATTATCGAAAAGAACAAGAAGATCCACTTGACGCTCACAGACAGTCCCACACACTACTGGCCACATGAAAAGCGTCCATTAAAGAGGGCAAGGACAGGAGAATTGCCTTTTTTGTCTGCTTTGTAACCTCTCTTTGTCTTTCCTTTCATCTCCTATTCTTCCCATGCCATTCACCCCAGCTCCTTCCTGAGCAGTTCTGCTGTTTGTCAAGCACAGGCAATTAAAGTGTAGCACTCTTTTGTCTGACTCTAGCGAGCATGGTTTGGAAGCCTTATATGAAAGTTAAGTTTATGGCGTGCACAATACAGTCATCTTTCATAGCAAGACAGACATAATTGAATAACATAAATCAAGTATCATTAATTATACCGACAGATTTCCCCAAACTACTTGCTGAAAAAAAGATGAAGAGGAAAAAATAGTCATACCTACAAGAGAAATGAGCTAATGTATATTTCCTCCTTGTAACATCAGAACTATTCACAGAATTGGCTTTGACCTGCAAGTGAACCATCCTTAACTTCCCAGGAACAGAAAACCTAGTTAAGGGTCTCTCGCTGCCTTTTCCCTGCATCGTGAGAAAGCCAACAAGTCCTGCTCACCCCAGGGCTTTACACATTACAGTATGGATGCAAACCAAATGGACTTTTCCTGCTGCACATTTGTGATCCAAACAAATCAGAGTAAAGCAAGGCCATCCACACAAGGAAAAATCACCAGCTAAGTGGATAAAGAGAGATAAACCTCTATACAGCTCCCAGTGCTGTGCTTAATATTTAGATGGGTGACTACAGTGTTACAGCATTATAAAAGAACATATTTCAGGACAGTGTAAATGAATACATCTCTTCAGTGCAGTACTATTACCTACAGATCCATAAGCAGGCAAACTCTGTAGGTGTCTTTCACAATGTACCCAGGTGTGAGTTCTGGCAAAGAGTCAACACTGGCAGATTTGAGTTTTAAAATTCTCCCAACCTGTATGATTCCCGCTCGTGATTTTTAGTTTTCCCTTTCCCAGCCAGAATACGATCAGCCAAAACATTGAAATGTAAACTCCTTGAGATGCCTCGCTTGTGTTTTTTTCCAGTGAGGTGTAGAAAATAATAAACTCCTGTTTCTGCTGGAGCCATACGGAGATAGAAAGCTTTCGTATCCCAGGCCTCAGGCAAAGCCACCAGACCAAACTGGAATTAAAACCCGTGGGCCAGGAGACGAGACGGAGTAAGAAGACCAGAGCCCTCAATGTTCACTTTGATTCACTCTGTCTAAGGTCAGAATTTATTTCTCCTGCTGTGCTGGGCTCCTAGCAGGCACTTGAACACTGCTTGGACAAACAGCATTTTGAGTCTCCGCAGCTCCCGGAGCAAGAGTAATGGCCACAGTAGGCTATGATGGAGAGGGCAGATAGGAAGGAATTCACCGCCAGCAGGCATGGTGTTAGTGGATTTGTTAGAGAGATGCATTTAGTAGATTAGAGGGGGCTGGTGAATGACATATGTGATTATTTCCATACGTGCTAATATGGGCTAGGAAAGACGGAAAACAAATCCCTTATGCGTTACAGGTGCACTTGGTATTTCCTGATTCATTCACTTTATTCCTTAGGCCCACATTTCCCAAGTTACCACCAAGGCACACTGTGAGCTGCCTTCACATTGATCTACCAAAACTGATGTACTTAGAGGTGGCCCAAGTCCTGCACAGCCACCAAGGCATTTTCCTTTAGCCAGGAAAGGAACAACGTGCCCAATCCTGGCCTTCTTATCCTCCACTCCTGATTTTCTTACCTCCACCTCTTAGTGTGGATCTGGAAAATCCTGTGACGATGCACAAATCGCTGGGACAATTACTGCACTTCATGGGAAGAGAGAGATTTGGGCACAAAAGGAGCAGAGATGACCCTTCAAAGACACAAGGTGGAAGCAGGTGCATTCAGTTTGTTCTGCGATGGGCAAGACAGTACTATTAATTCCTCCAGTGTTCTCCATTAATACAAAGCATTTATCTTCAAGTACAATAGTGAATACAAAATCCACTGGCTGTGGAAACAGAGTGACATCTGGATGGAAATAATATCCTCTTCCCTACACTTGCAAATACGCCAAATTTAAAACTAATGATAATAGGCCCTAAAAAGACATTTTTCTGATTCCCATCTGCACAAAGAGTAAAACACTGAGCAGGAAATTCACATTTCTCTATTTTACAACAGCACAGGAAAAAGATTAAATAGGCCAACCAGTGAAACACTGTCCACGCTATTCATCTGAACAGAAGGGAATGCTGATATTTGTGCTGATCCTTCAGATCTGAGCTTTTTAGCCCACTCATATCACAGCCTCCCCAAACCGTCTGCCTTGTTCCCTCCTGCTAAAAGGGCAGTTGCTAATCAATTTATGCGGGGCTGACAATGAAGGCAACCAGATCATGCTCAGAGAGAAAACAGCAACAAGCTTCTGAGCTCAAAGCCCCCAATATGGCAAGTTGGATGCTGTTGGAAGGCATCTGCAGCACTGGCAGTATTTACAGAGCTGCTGAGTGTTGATGGCTGGCTTCCTCCTGAAAGCAAGCCAAGCGTCGTGGGCATCTGCTATTAATGAGTGAGCAGAGGATCCTAATGGGGCTCTTGTCAGGCTGAACAGTACACACAGTTATTCTCACTGCAGCTTCAGAGCTGTTGCTCAACACTGAAAGGCCCTACTGAGCTGAGCGTGCCCAGAAAGGGGGGAAGAAGGAGAGCATGAGGCTCTATGCCCTGCGTACCTACTCTTCAGGAAAGGCCCTACTCCCATTTGTAAGGTAAGGATTGTTCTGCACGTTTCAGAAAATTGCAAGGAAGCCTCCACAACCTGCAAGCTTCACAGAAAGCACTTTTGGTTGCAACTGTCTTGAAGCTCCTGCATGGCATGGCCACATACAGTACATTTATTCCTGCACCATGGTCTCTTAGCATGGAGTGAAACCCTCAGCAGATGAGGGAAATACACTAATGAGTACCTTTGGTTGCCCACAAAGCAGCTAAACTACAGCAAGCACCTTGAAAGCCCAAAAGGACTTCCACAGATGGGAGCATGAAAAGTCATTTCTACCCAAGGCAACCAGTCACAAGTGTCACTAGCACCAATGTCACTGCCACCAACCAATACAACACGTGCACACCTATCTGCTCAAAGCCATCTCCTAACAGAAACTACTGTATGCTGTACTGCAGGGATAGAAGGAGTAACAAACAATTCCTTCCAACTTCCCTTGAGGACAATAGAACAAGGTTAGCCAGTTGTATAAACATTTGCTTCCATGGGTGTTTTTCTCCTTAAAGGCTCCCATTTCACAAAAGCTGGGTTTGTGTAACTCAGTAGTGCAAGCACACAGAGCTCATGCAGTTATTGCACCAAGGCAGGGGAGCTGCATGCAAGCCAGTTCTGCAGCCAACCTCCACCCTGCAAACCCACATTCACACACCACGTGCTCTTGGCACGAAGATGGAGTGTAAGAAAACAGACTGTAACATTTCAAAGTCCCTTCGCAAAACTGGGAAAATAAGCAAGTTTGGGGGGGGGGGCGCCAAGAAAATGGTGAACATGATTGTTTTTACAGGTGTGAAGAAAACACAGAAGAAACCCCTTAGTGATCAACTTAGTGAATCAACTCCAGGCTGATAGAGAGGGAAGCAGAAGGAAGCTAACTGCAGTGATGAAAGCTGTCCCGCAGCTCCAGGAAAGGGCTTCAAATCTCCAAAGAGGAAGTTCTCCCCTACTTTCTCAGATGCTCAGGTAGATCTGTTAAATGCTGTTTTAATGCTTCCAGGCACAGCCTCAGCCAGAATTTGACAAAACAGGTGCTATGTGAGAAATTAGCAAAAGCAGAGCACCGACTGAGGTTTTCAGAGAACATAAGAACACCACTGGAAGTGAACAGAACAGCCCAGTTCCTACTCCCTGGAAGTTACTTACAGGAGAACTACAACCATTAGTAGTAAGGATTTAAACACAGACTACAGGACACTAAAATATCCCTGATATACTCCAGCCAATGATAACGTCCCCATCTCTGGAGATACCCAAGGACAGTCTGGATGGGGCTCTGAGCACCTACTAGCTCTAGGTGTCCCTGTTCATTGGACTACATGGCCTTTTGTGGTCCCTTCCAATTCAAACAGTTCCATGATATGGAATATTCTGGAACTATTGGCCTGTGTATTGAAACATTAGGCAGGTTCACTGAGTAAGGCCAGCAGTCAGCCTGATACTCAGAAAGCTGCAACATGTCATTGGAAACCATTGGAATTTCTGCGACCATGTACCTCAGCTGTTGTCAGGACCAGACTTCTTTATCAGCACCTCTTCAAAACTGAAATCTTAGGATGTTTTGCCGAACACCTGGGTAATACGTGGCTCTGGTTAAAGCCTGAGCCCCCTGATACTTAAGCCAGCGTTGCAGCTAAGGATGAAGAAGAAGAGAGGGACTTTGCTGTCTTTTTGTCTGAATCCTTCCAGCCATTCCATTTGACAGAGAGGGTCTAGGGAGAAAAAAATCCAGCCTTTATGAAAGATGTTTGAGCATCCGGATTACATCTAAAGCCAGTCTCACTTGCACTTCCCATCGTGCATTACTGAAACATGCCCAAGCTTTATGAGGTATCGACATTTCAGCTCGTTAGTATTATTTACCACTGCAAAGTCAGCAAGGGCTTTAACACTGGCTTAGACCACAGAATATAGATGAGCAACCAGCAGATCGTCCTAAGGGCTGGCTGGAGTCCTTTTCACCCCCAGCACCTCCTCATATAGAGCTCTCAGGATGGGTTGCAGGCTGAATTTATGCAAGCAGCATCCACAGCAGGGAGCAATCCTACTAATCTCTCCCTTTGTCCTGCTGATCCTCAAAGAAAAGCACCAGGAATCAGAAGCTCCTCTGGATACAGGAAAAAAAAAAAAAAAAAAAAAATCCCCCTTCTGTTGAGTCAATTCTTACTTGTCTCAACCTTTTTTTTTTTTTTTTTTTTTTTTTTTTTTTTTTTTTTTTTTTTTTTAAATTTTATTTCCTCATTGCAGCTTTTCTACAAACTCAACTTTGTGGCTAACCAGAACCAGTCAAGCAATTACACTTCAAATATCTCTGGAAATCCACATCCCTGGTAACCCAATAGCTCCCACTACTGACCTTCTAGAAAGGGAATTGATGTACTTACGCTTACCCAAAGAAATATATTATACAGAAGAAGCAATGGGACAGTTCATCCCACCTCTCATTCTCTTTCTTCCCCCTGAAGCTAATTTTCTACCATATAATACCAACAGATACTGGGACTGCCTTATTACCACTGTAACTGATCGTTATCATGACACTTAGGACATGGGCATTTTTCCTAATACTTTTTCCTCCTGAGTTCAGGATTTCACCCCACTGCCCTTCATAGGCATCTGCTGAAGAATTTTCTACATAACATGTTGTTTATGGAACAATATACTAGCTCAAAAACTTGTTTGAGATCTATACCTAGGAAGGTAAACCATCTTCCAGTAACCAGAAATGCTCTGTATTTACACTGTAAAAATAAGAAGAATCAAAATGCTTGAAAGCCAAAGTACAGAAAATGACATCCACAGTTTACTGGCTGGGTCAGAGACACTTGCTGAAGAAGCCACCTTAGAAAACTGTCTGTATCATGTCAGGAGTTTTTTTGTTGGCATTGTTCTTTTTTGTTTGTTTTATTAGAGGACCAAAAAGTAATTAGAAGTGTTCTCAGTAGCCAAGGGGAACATTAGATTTTTCTCTTTAAGCTTCAAAAAAAAAACAAACAAAAACAAAAACAAAAAAACAACAATATTCTTCCATTGATCCTGGAGCCGTCCCACCATGACATGTACCACAGTCAGCCAACACCTCAACAAGTGCAACACAACACAAAATGATCTTCGCAGCTGTTATCTCTTCCTTCAAGAAATCTCAGCTTGTTTACCCATCTGCTTTAAAACCTTACTTAACACCTGCCACAAAAACACTCTAAATGTTGCTCATTTGCTGTCTTCCTAGATGAAGACCTGCCTGGAATCTGAACAAGATTCATTTTTATACTACTGCTCCACATTTAACCCTGCCACCACCTCTGGCCCAAGCACAGTGGATGTGCAATACTATGCAAAGTAGCTTTGAAGGTGGATAACAGAGAACACTGAGAAGGTCTTCCATCCTATTTCAGCTCAAGAGGACTTCTTCTACAATAGCACCTTTAAAGCAGGGCACTGTTTCAGCTGGTGCAGGAGACAGGTCAGGTCTTGACACAGCTTTCTACATAAAATAGAATAATCTCATAACAACTCAGCCAGTCACAGCGGTGAGAAGGAAGACTTCATCCAGTTCAATTTTTACTGTACTTCCCTCAGCTATGCTTGTTTATTTGGGCTCCATTCAGGAATAAAGAGACAAGTTTAAACACACTATGTATAACTAGTGCAGGAGGCCAAGACATTCCCTATGGTTCAGGCCAGTGATCAGTTCCTAACATATCATATTCCCATCCATATCCTCCAGACATTTTACTGGCTAGTCCATTCCACATTATGTATTACAGGAAATGGAAGGGATTGAGGAATACAGTGTTAATGAAAGGTGCATGGCCCCAAGTGGTCACGGCATCAACTGGAAGCACTCTAAGTTCTCTGATGGGGCTGAATTACCACGCAGTACAGTGCTGTGCAATTCAGACTTGGAAAGGATCACCTCTGAAGAACCAGGATGAAGAGACAGGGGTTGCCTGCTCCGCAGGATCTTTTGTTTCATCAGCTTTTTTGTTTTATTAGAGAGGTGAGAAATTTGAAGTCTCGAGGACAAATCCCTCATGCAGAAAGGCACACTCCTGTTCAACAGAAGAATAACATCAAGGATGCACCTGGCTTTTCAAAATGAAGCCAACATTATTTCACTTTCCTTCTTCCACTCAACTCTAAAATTGAAGCACTGGATATACACGTGCATATGAGACAGGAGAATATTCTGTTGTAGATTAATGTTCAGATATCCCTTCCAAATGCCACAATAAAAGTGCTCCACATTTGCCAAACAGTCCCTGAAGACCCAACAAAACTGCGAACAGGAGCTGCATGTGAAAAAACGTTACCTTTTAACACTCTGCTTACCAACCGCCCCTAAACAAACCCAGAAGAAAAGCAAACAAAAGATGCTCTAAGCGCAGGTTACTGATTCAGCTTTAGAAGTTTAGCCATTCATCCCATTTCTTTCTAAACAAACACTTCTTAGATTCAGTTCCATTGACTGCCCTAACCTCCCTCCCAAAAATGAAGCCATAATTTTAATCAGCTGCAGTGACCACTGAATCTCAGTTTTCTGTGCAGATAAGAAAATGGATTCAGAAAAGGTGCTCAGATTTCATCAGCCTCCATAGTTTTGATACAATTAAAGACATTGAGAAGCTGATTGCCCCTTTGTTTCCCCTCTTTTTCGCTTTGTAGACTCAGAGAAGCATAATCCCGAATTGATAGCTCCTCCAAACGCTCAGGCTATGATTTATCAGTCCAGGAGGCTGCAGTGGAGAAGTAATTGCATTAGCACCACCACTGATAAATAGTACTTTCTTCAGACTTACGAGCCGCTGAGGGCTAATTACTCCTCAAATTCCAGATTCCGTTTGGCTTTAATCACAGGGTGAATCACCTCCTTCCAAGCATGGCAGATATTAATGGCAGCACATTTGTCCTAATTAATCTTCCATTGGGAAGGGCTTTTCTTTTAATTAAAGACGTGAAAATGAGCAAAAGTGACAAAAGAGCACGTGGCTGAGAATGGATAATAGTCAGTGCACCTCAGAGGATGGTGAGGATTGCTTCCATGAGGAGAAAATGTGATGAGTTATATTCTTCCTTGGCATCTGAGTTTTGACCACATTAAGCTGACACATCAAGACAAATCCATCTTCACACGCTTCAGCTAAGGGAAAGTGGTGCTGATGAAGGAGTGAAGGACCCAGCTGTGCTGTCTTTGACTTTGTGGCTCAGCATTTAGAACTCACCTTCCTGCAAAAAGCTGCAGCTAAATAGCAGTAGTTCAGAGAAGCTAGAAAATCAACAGGCTATTTGGCTAGGTTACGATACTTTGCAGATTCCTCTAAGTTAGAGGCAAACTTAACCAGCACAAAATCCTCTTTGGGTTGACAAAACGTTTCAGACTACCTCTCAGAGCCAGGCTATGGAACTGGGGGAGTGAAACGTGAAGTCGGGAACAGCAAGAACAACCCATCAGTCAGTCTTATTATCTTATTTGGAGTCAGCTGTCAGATGGCTTACCACCCCACATGGCCAGTTGATAAATACACTGCTCGAGTCTGAACAGTGGGGTCACAAAGAGGCAATTATTCTCATGATGTATACAGATAAGATGATGGGATAATATTTTCTTTGACATTTCTTGTAGTAAATTGAACTCAGGGGCTGTTTTGTTCCTAACATCTCCCACCAATGGCAAAGAGACCTTACACAGTGTTTTTCCTGCGGACTTTTCCCACTTTTGCACCTTACAGCTTTCTTAAGCAAAAGGACTCCCAATGCACGTACCGCTCTTTTAGTCAGAATCAGAAGCGGCCTCTGGTCAAAGATCCTTTGAAAAGAGACCAATATGGAGAACAGCTCTTCCCCTGACCTAAGGTATTTTAGATATCAAAGCTTTCGTCCAACTTGATGGCCGCATGGTGTTCCCAGGCACTGAGGAAATGTACCTGGTACATTAAGTGAGACTGCAGTCGATACTTCTAAAGTGCCTGTTTATGCTGCAGCAGAGAGCTGATAAACAGCCTTGCCTCTAGTTTCTCTTAATTTAGAATTCATTACGTCTCTCTTTCCATGAAAGATAAACCAATAGCTGCCCTTGACAGCTGTTTTCTTTGGGGTCATTCTCTCTATCCACCCATCTACTCTTTCTTCAGGGGGTTTTGCTCGCTGTAATGCTAGCTCTATCAATTTCATTCAATTCTTGCAACACAATCTACAGGGACTGAGGAGGACAGCAATGCCAAATGCATTTAACCATTTGGGTACCAGGTGTCAGTGCGAATTATGAAAGTTATAAAACCTGTAGGCAACAGCAAGAACTCTATCACAATAAGGAGGATGAATAAATGAAAAGATTACGCCAAAAAAGGTGAGACACAGAGCAGAATGCAAGCTGGATTGACTTGAGAGGCTCTCTTTCAGTTCAGCTAATATTGCATCTGGCTGCAAAGTCTGCCAGGGTCTCAGCTGGAGATGCAGTTGTATTGGGATACCAGATAGACACAGAGGGCACATCCAACCTTTTCAGAGCAATAATTACTTTCCAGGACTCTGATTTTATACTCTGGGAAGGACAGATGACTGCTTGAAAAGCACAAGACTCAGTGATTAGATCAGTGGTTCATTTAGCCCAATATCCTTTCTCCAACAGTGGCCGAAGGAGATGCTATTTATGGAATATGCAAGCCTTTGTGATTGCTTCCTCAACATATTCCCCTGGCATCCATGGTTATTGCACAAAGGATGTTGGAGAGAACTCCCCTCCCTATTCCCTTCAGCATCCATCCAGAGACTAGTTCTTTGTGAAGTTCTCCTTTCCAAGCCTAGTGGTGTTATCCAAAAAGCTCCTCCAGATGTTCTCTGCTCTGAGGAAAGCATATGAAGGAGGGTAAAGATGAGCTGTACAGAGCATTCCCAGGGGCCTGCTGAGGATTTAGTGTCCTCATTCCTACAAAGGCACCACGCTGCTAAAACATTTAGACTAAAAACATCTCAAAGAGGAAGCAGAGGCAGAACTCCCATATTATCCCATTTAAAAAAATGCAGTGATGTCCTTGGTAGAGCATTTTATGGTACTGCAGTAACATTATGCCTCCCCTTTAGAAGGGATATGTACTATTCATAGACATAAGTTTATCACATCATTCAATCCTCAGCCACCTCTTCTGCGTCTCATAAAATGGGATATAGAGGAAACCACAAAATTATTTTTGTTCAACAGCTGAGCTCATTTTTGCTCATATGCAGCAATCAGCATTTGCTTACTGAAAACTCACGATTACCAAGAGCTAATCTGCACTAAACTAGTGCAGAATGGCAAGAAAAATATTGACAGACCATTGATGCTCAAAGCCCCAATATGCTGATAGCAGCAATAGACTTAATCAGGTTTTAATAGTAACCTGCGTTACTATGCAGTGAGCATGGAAAGGCTTCCAACTTAATGGGAAGTCTTGCAATCAGATTGAAACGTGTTGTTTTCCAGGCTGAAGAGACTTCGGTAAAAATCACTACAGGATTTAAGTTGTTTTGTCAGGGGCGTCCCAGAACCCTCTCCTTGGAAGCTCTGACATCACCATGCTGTAAATGCTAGTCATAAAGATCCATGTTCCGTTCCTATCCTCACCAAAAAAAGGAACGTAGTGAGGGCAATGACACGAAACACCAGAACTAAGAACAGTTTGCCAAACTCACCTCTGTAAATAAAAGCACTGCTTCAAAAAAATAAATAAATAAAAATAAAAGCCACATAAGAGAAAGCAACGAACAATTAACAAAGCCAAAACTGTCCATTCCCTCAATGAAAAGGAAATAACTGCTTTTCTGAGGTGCCATCTGCCTTTGCATGGCACCAGGAAGGAGGCCATGTTGCTCGGCAGCAAAGCCTTTCCCTTTACTCAACTGCAGTATTAAGCCACTTCTCTCCTTACCAACCTCTTAATAAAAGTTCACATAATCCCCAAACAGAAACGTGTAATTAGGATCCAGCTCCTGGGAAATGGTATCAGTTTGCTCACATAGGCTGGTAAATGACTGAACATCTCCATCCACCTGCCAGGCCACGATAGGGTTTCCAGCACATTTCTCCATCGTGCAGCACAGTTGCTCCCACAGCCTGGGAGAAATCCTGGTTACAACCTTTCAGCACCACCCAGGCTTCTGGTGTCCTGATAATACAAAGCACCAGCCAGCATTTTCAATTAGAAAAGCAGCCTTGATACAGGAAAAGTAGAGATTAACCACCAAGTCGCCATTTCCCCACTAAGATATTATCTTGTTTAGAGACTCCTTTCAGAGACAAACTCCATCAAATGTAAGCATTCAGATGGAAGAAGAAAGCAAAACTACTCACGCTACTGAAAAGTATTTGATCCCAATCAGCAACACACTGTATGACAAACTGTATGTATAACTGTATGACAAACAACCACCATAAAAATAACCACCATAAAACCCTCCTCTTTTAACCCTACCCTATCATCACCTGGACGTCTGTCCTCACCCAGAGACTCAGGAATGGCTCTAACAACCAAGATGTGCAGCCAAAGGTCCCCGCATGGTACAAAAACACCACAGAAGATGATGTCCAAATCCTTCCACTCCCAAACAGTCCATTCAATTGCAAAAGCTCTTGTGTTGTTTGTCAAGGATCAAACCAATCTACTGTGTGGTTCCCTTCTAACCTGTTCATCCTTTTATTTTTTCCTTCCTATAAGAAAATGTACCCAACTATGTCTCCAATGCAGCACCAGGTACCCTCCAGCTGTGACACTGTTCTCATGGCATGGATTTCATCCTCACAGTTCCCCTTCATCTTCAAATCTATTGACGCCTTTATTCCTCCTATTACTTCAGTAGTTTACCCTGTTATTTATGTTGTGATCAGTTGCTTCACTGTGATCACCATAGCATGAAAAATAAATAAAATGCTATCATGCATCAAGTGTGCCCTGACTTTTTTCCTGGAATGTACATAAAGGGGAATTGACAGAACTAGGTACTGTCCTTTTCCAAGTTCAAAATATTTTCCAAAAACACTCAATATTTTTATTAAATGTCTAAGTTCTGATCAATATGTAACATGTTAATCTCAAGCAAAATAAAGGAATATGCTCTGCCATGGACACATTTCTGATATGGGGTAGAAGAAAGATCTACAAAAGCTTCAAATATTTTCTTCAGGAATCATTTTCTTTCTTGATCATAGAATCACTAAGGTTGGAAAAGACCACTAAGATCCTCTAGTCCAACCCCAACCAACTGACCACATCCTTCAGTGCCACATCTCTACAGTTCTTGAGCATCTCTCAGGATGGTGACTCCACCACTTCCTGGGCAGCCTGTGCCAATGCCTCAACACTCAGAATTTTTTCCTAACACCCAGTCTTCAGATCTCAAATGTGTCCCACAATGGGCAAGTAAATAAATGAGACTACGTGGACAAAATGCACGTGGAGAAGTCGGGGAGGACTAAGCCAGAGGTCAGGATGGGGATGCCTATTTGTCTTTGAAGCAGTGGAGTTCCCGTTGCTGTGAACATTAAATCGAACATTCACAAAGTACCACAGCAAGATAGATTTTAAAAGAAATCATAGCTACACTCTTGTTCGTCATTCTGAGTACAATAAAACTCTAAAGGCTCCAGTTTATTTAACAAAACCAAAAGCTGCAGTTATCCTTGCTTGTTCTGTGTTCCAGCAGATACGAAAGCACCATGTTCAAATTGGTAGCCAAGCTGTTCTCAGCTCTTTTGACCTATTTCTTTAATTTCAGCTGTGCACAGGCTCCAAGAAACATCACATTCCAGTCCACATTTTATATCTCAGCTCAAACAAGGGCTCTGCATTAAGATGAGTAGATTCTTGCTCTGTGTTTTGCAGGTGTTCTTCAGGGCATCAAAGTTTCATTTGAACTGTTACCTTAGAGTCAAGAAATATATTGCTCATACATCTCCAGGGAAAATGACACAAGTGCAAGTTATTAAGTGCACAGCCTCAATATTTGTCCATCCCTTCCCAAAGAGGGACAAGAGAAGGCTACTCACTTCCTGGACAATAACCAGTCAATCATTTCTAAAGCCTGAGGCAGGTCAGAGCACTAACGTTGGTATTAAAGCAAAGCATCGGTAGCAGCACTGTGTTCACTGGAGCAACATAATGAAAAGGGAATATTTGTTGCCAATTTTGGGTTATACAGAGGGCACATCTGCCCTTATCCCATCTCTAAAACAATCTGACCTTACCAAACCTGAGGATCTGCATCAGCCACTAGCCAGCTTTTCAGCGTCACATCCCAGAATAACCAAACAGAACTGTTTCACTGGTTGCACAAGACGGGCAGAAACCTCACACCGCATCATTCCATTCAGGCAACGAACACAAGATTTTTTTTCATAGAATCACTAAAGGTGGAAAAGTTCTCTAGGATATTCTAGTCCTACCGTCCACCTACAACCAATGCTGCCCACTGAACCACATCCCCCAGTTCCACATCCCCACAGCTGTTGACCACCTCCAGGGACAGTGACTCTGCCACCTCCCAAGGCATCCTGTGCCAATGCAGCACCACTCTTTCTGAGAAGTTTCTCCTGATATCCAAAACTTGAAGCACCAGACTCAGTTCGTAAGACTGCACAGAGAGGCCAAAATCTGAACCTAGTGGTAGTTTGCAGTTTGTCAGCAAAAATACAGAAGCACCCTCTGAGTTATTTTCCAGCAGCGTTTTCTTGCAGCCTGGAGAAGACAAGCATGGCAATTAACAGCAATCCTGCTCAGAACAGATACCAGGAAATTAACTCCGCTGCTTTTTTTTTTTTTCCTGCTCCACATGCAGCACATCCTAAGGTCTGTGGATGCAACCAGAGGATAAAGTAAATGCTGAAGGGGAAAAATGAAAAGATCTTATTTACAATGCATCATGAGGACTGTGGTAAAAAAGTTATTACAGGCTAACAGCAGCAGGGAAATGGCATGACCTATAGCAATGCTGCTGATTCTACTTACAAACAATGAAAACAGGACAGTCTGCTTTTTGTTCCGAGTTTTGGATTCTCAAGCTTTTGTGTTTAAATGCAGAGTCGAGTCAGTTATTCTGGCTGATCACAGTTATTCAAGTCATAGCTGATCTGTGTTACAGAAGAAAGCCTTCCTTTGGAATGGAGGGAGGTGGTGCAGGGGAACCGAACAGAGAGGGAATCGGGATCTGCTCTTTGCCACTGAGGCTCACAGAGGAACATCCCAGCACCAAAGCCTTGAATGTGTGAAGCCTTCAGGCATGCAGTGCTTGCACAAAAGCAAACCAATAGATATATGTTGGAGCCTAGGAAATGCTTTCCTGCTTATCTAGTAAGGTACTGTACTTTGATTTGCAGTTGACAGTCTTCCAAGCCTTTGCTCACTTCCCCAGAAAGTATTTTGGACCACTGCAGATAATCCCTCTTTACCTAAGCTTACAGCCTCCTGTAAACTGCTACTCCTTATTTCCACCACTATCCATTCTTGGCACGTAGCACTTCTCTGCACCGTCTTTGGGAAAAAATTATGCATGATGAATCTTCTTGTGACCTTTAGAGTAAACTTCCCACAGCAAGAAGAATGCCTGAGCTCCCTTGGCCAGCACACGTGCACAGAACCGCTGAGCCACTGCCCTTTGGGCTTGCATCATTTATCAAGAGAAAAGGCTGTCAGGCTGTTGCCTGACATGCACTGGCCCAGGAAAGGAAAGCAGTGACAGTTTACCTGAGGAAAATAATAGCATGTGGCTGGGTATTTTGACAGGACAAAGAAATCTACATGACAACAATATCCCAGTAAAAAATTGGAAATACTCAAACAGAAGCAAACTGACTGAAGAGCAGAGATTGATATTTTAACCCAGCAGGGAAGTTGATCACTGTTAGCAGTTTGGTGGGTGACTGGAATGGCAAAGCGAACATCTAAGGCAACGCTTAACGCATTAAGAGATTTTAAACACACCAGCACCTCATACCTACACTTCACTCACTCTCTCTGAAGGAGTCACAGAATGACTGGGGCTGGAAGGGACCAAGCTTCTACCATGGGCTGGGTGCTCCCACCAGCTTAGGCTGCCCAGGGCCCCAATCATCCTGGCCATGAGCACCTCCAGCTCTCTGGGCAGTCGGTGCCAGTGCCTCACCACCATCTGAGTAAAGAATGTCACCCTAACATCTAACCTAAGAGCCTAAATTCTATCAGGAACAGTAAAGAAGGATGAGGAGCATCACTGAAGGACACACAGGCAAAAACATTATTCTCCTCCATGATCTTTTTTTACATCTACATAGCAAACCAAAAACTACTCCTAAGTTTTACCTAGGGAGTGAAGGCAGCAATCCCTCCCACAGCAGATACCACCTGCAGCACCTCACACTGCTCAGAAAGGCTGCACCATACCTTTCTTTAACTGACATTTGCAGTGCTTCACAACGTGAATCCAAAACTACTTGGCTTAAGCCTTGTATTCAAAAAGTTAAATCATTTCCTTTAGGAAGATGTTTGAGGTGTGAAGAAAATAAATGGGTTTAATAAGTCAGCTCTCGCTCCATTGGTTGATGCATGTAACCTTACCTACTGCCTCATAGGAACTCCAGCCTTATAACAGCTTTGGAGAGCAGAGGCAGACTTAAAGGAGACAGTGCAGAGAGAAGGGGAGAGGAAAGGAAGGAAAGATGAGTTTTCTGATGAGATCTGAATGCAGATGGAGAGCGGCTGGAGCACAGAGATTCACTGTTCTTCCAGAAATAGCTCTGAACAGATGATTAAAAGCAGCCCATCCTTGACTGTTGCATTGATACATGGAGGTTTTTCCTAGAAAATCACAGAATGGCCTGAGTTCAAGAAGACCACAATGATCATCTAGTTTCAATCCCCTGCTATGTGCAGGTTGCCAACCACCAGGCCAGGCTGCCCAGAGCCACATCCAGCCTGGCCTCAAATGCCTCCAGGGATGGGGCATCCACAACCTCCTTGGGCATCCCGTTCCAGTGCCTCACCACCCTCTGTGTGAAAAACCTAGCAGCTTTCTTCCCCAGTCCAAAGTCACAGCTGTGCTCACCAGTAAGACCACACAGACACTGCAAACAAAGACAAGCACCTTGCTTCGTGAATTCCTAAAGCCTAGGCTTTGCCCAAACACTTGATCAACCACTCTATCAATCAGATTCTGTCAGCCAGGATCTTGACACTCCTAAAAAGGAGGAAGTTATGGTCCAGGCAAGGAATTTGCTTGTCATACCTTCTGTCATCCTGAGAGGGGAACCCAGGCTGTGCTTACAGGTTACTGAACTGCTCGTTCCCTGTGCCCTGTGCTGCGCAGAGCCACTGGAGCACAGGTATAAATTATACCCTTTGTGGAACGAGGCCACGTATGAGCATCACAATTTATTAATGGGGGGGGGATCTTAAACTGTTTTTCACATGCTGTAGTTTCATAGGCTACCAGGCTACCTTTCTGAAAAGATTTAAAGCTTTTCAGATAAGATTTTCCCCTAACACAAAGGAGCAAAGGAAAGGAGACATCTCCCCTTTCCCTCCCCCCAGACCACACTGATTATGATATATAGCAGGTGGTAAAAAGCAATTTCTAAGAGCATCAAATATGTTTGTGCTCGAGTCCTCATTTGATGAAAGCTGCACTGTTTGCCCACTGGCAATTGATTTGCCAGGTTCCAATTCAAGCAGCAAATTGCCAGTTAGCCAGGCATTTCACATGCCTCATATGGTCACTTATGTGAGAAATGCAACATCCTTCCTGGGTGTTCCAGAATACACTTTCAAGGCACCTAACAAGCCTCAGCCACTTCGGGGCATCTTTGCTTGCCACATCTAAACCTTACCTTAGGTATTTTCTTAATATCACTTCGTAACAATTTCAGGAATGCTCAAAGTGATTGAATCTTAGAGCTCCCCGAGCAATTTTATCTTTTCAACTGGATAGGAAGGTCTACCAAAAATAAAGACTCAAGGTTTGATTTCACAGATGTTGCACTGCAGCACCTCTGGTACGTGGCTGTGTACTAATTCATGAGAAAAGGCACGGGACACAGAAGACCAGCCTTGGATTTTGCTCTCTAAAATAAAGAACTTAAATCCTATCAAGGCGTTGTCATCTGTCAAGAGTGGCCTATGGGATCACAAAGGAATTGCCTCAGAGGCAAAAATACCATCCATATTTCCATCCTCTCTTCATGCCACCGACCTCTCCCTTTACTGCATTTGTGACAGAAGGGATAAATGGAGTGACTGACACGTCCAGGCAGATGCTCAGATGACTAAATCTAAACTAGGAACCTTTCAAGGAGAGTAGACACCACAGCAGACATACCCCTGGAGACAATATATCAAGACAGATATTTCAGGAGGCACCAGAGCCTCAGTTAACTTTTTTCCTTGGAGGTGTATCACTCCAGGCCATGTTCTTCCTGGAGCCTACCCATCCCAGCCATCTTTGTGACTGACAGCATCATACACCGGGCCAGAGAAGACTTAGAGATTGTTTCTCTTGCTTGAAAATACAACCTACCAACGGTTCTTTGCACTGTTCAGCTGCAGCTGCCCTCCCATATCTTGCATTCATCTCTGCCTTGTGTCATGAACAGCTTTCAGAGCTGCAGATTTTCATATGGAAATGCTTTTGTAGCTTAGCATGACTGTTGTCGTTGCCAAAAGAGAGTCTCTGCAAAGAGCAGATAAGTCATTTGATGGACAAGTGGGAGGAGAGAAGCAGAGGGCATCTCTCCAGCATTGCTCTGGGAAAGGAGTCACAAAAAAATAAATAAATCCAACAGCTTGCAGCCACTTCCATGCCCTATGACACCCAGGGGCCATCCTAGCAAAGCTGCAACAGCATTTTATTGTCATACAAGGAGATCTTCTGAGACTCAACAACAGGCTTTTCATTGAGACAGTCCGTAATGTGCAACAAGCAGAAAGGAAAACATTTCCACTCACAATGGCAAATATTCACCACACTTGGCTGCAGCAAGCCACCCCAGCTGTCACCTGTAGGCACAGAGAGAAAAAATAAAACACTAATAGCCAGCTCTTAAATCACCAACTAATGACTCGGCAATCTGTGCTTATGTTCCTGTTGTGCAGGAAAAGCAAGCACATGTACAGACTTAACCAGAAGAACAAAATCCATTGCTCTTCATCAGACTATTCAGACCCTGACTTGGTGCTCTGCAGTGGGTGAGGCACGTATGATTAGAGAGGCAGAAGGATGAAACATGGAATGTGGAGAAGGGAAGAGCTAGAAGTCCTCTGCTATTTGTATCAGTAATTGATAGAGGAAATCCCCACCCCCACTGCAAGAAGTAAACTTCTTCCAAGAAGTCAACTTCTTTGGACATGATTGAACCCTTCACTTATTTCACTTATTATTTCCTAAAACTCATTTTCTACTTTAAGTGCAGCAAACAAGGGCAAGTTAGTCACCAGGTCTTTCTTCCCCATCATTTTTACTTATTCTCAGAGAGCAACACTGTCTTCTCACAAAAGAAACCGAAGAATTCCTGTACATCATGGTGGCCAAACAAAAAAGCCATCAGGATGAAAAAGATCATTAAAGAAATCTACAGCTTTGCTGTGGGCAAAGCCTTTCATACAGTTTGCTGCAGACATGACTACTCCAAGGATCTTTCTTTATGTCACTAACCACTCCAAACACACGCATGGACAACACATGTTGAACACAACAGTCCATGTGGCATCTCTTACAACCACGTGGAGGTAGCTCTGCAGACATGTGTTCCAAGAGACAACCCAGCTGCTGGCCAGGTCCATTGCTGACCTCTGATGGTCGGAGATAGACCTACATGGCCAGTGTCCAGGACAAAAATGGAAGGATCCTCCACCTCTACCTGTCTACCACTTGAGAAAGAGCAGCTCTTGAGCTGGTTATTTAGGTTTGTCTAAATAACTTACTTGTCATCAGTGAGGAGTTCAAGGTGAATCAATCAGTGTGGAAGTCACTCTGCCTTAACACAGCTCTTCACAGAAACCAGTTTGAGCAGAACCTTGGATCACAAAGAGATTGCAAGTAATTGGATGGCACCACCCATGAAAACAGAGTTGAGGGTCCCATCCTGTGCTCAGACATCACCCAACCACAGGAAATAGATTGACAAAACAACAGCACCACGAGGGGAGACCTTCCTGTCAAGTCCTCTACTCATCTACATCACTGAAGCCGTGAGAACACTCAGTCTCAGCAGCCACAGCTGGCTCAAGGGCTCCAATCCAAGTAGAGCCCATCATGACTGAAAATTAGACACGCTCACAAGCAGTGCTTCCCCACTGAAGAACACCACACCTTCAAATGGGGGAGGAAGAGACAGTGCGATGTTTCAGCAAGCGAGATGCTTCAGACCAACTGCTCCCTCCCCACCCTGCTCCTCCCTCCCCAAAAAAGTCATGGGAGCTAAAATAACATTTCTTTCAGCAAATGTCAGATGGAGGAACTTTCATGACTCATCAGCTGTTGTTTTAGCCTGCAAGGGACTATAAATTACACTAATTAGAACATGGTATTTTTCTTGCAGTTATACAAAACACTGCCTCTTCCTGTGACATCTAAGAGCAGAGTCCTCAAGCAGGAGCGTGCTCGGTACATGTTTTAACTAGAATTCACAATTCACTTGCATGAAAACCCTCCTAGCAGCAAATTGGTGAGAGCTGGCAGGGCGCATTAAGAGAGCTGTACTGAATTATGAGAGGAGGGAGAGTAAATTAGCGACCAATCAAACTTGTCCAACCAGAAATGGAGCCATCTCTTACTGTCAAGGACTGCAGCACTCGTATCACTTTCACTCAGAGCTGAGAAAAGGTAATTTATGAGGTCTTTAGTCACTCACACCATCAGCCTGTGCAGATAGTAAGCTTAGCAGTTGTGACTGCATGTGTTTACTTGCATTTAGCCACATACACAATCTTAGACAAGCCAAACAGCCTGAACATTGGCCGTCACTTCAGTTTTCATGCCTGAGTTATCCCAGCAAAGTAAAAGCAAAGGTTTATTCAGACCCCAACATCCTAACTCTGGTCATTACAACAAGCTCCTGAAGTGCCATTGCCCTGACTCACCTTCCAGCAAGGCTCCTCCAAAGCCAGATACAAAAAGGGCTTTTTCTACTGCACCTCTAGTGCATTATGGAGCCCCATCCTCACCCTGGGGGTTGTACTTGAGCAATGTGCCCACAGAATAACCACAGAGATGAGAGAATTGTTACTTCCCAAAAATCTGAGCTGCTTCTCACAATGCCCCATTCGTCACAATAAAGTTTGGCGGCTTTGACTGGTTTCCCCATTCCAAGCAGAGGGAGAAAAGCTTGACTTATGAAGGCTGATGGCACTCACTTGTACCCTTTGGCTGTTGATGTCACAGATAATCCCAAAGAAGTGGATCTCAAGCAAGGAGAGACCGCTAACCTTGGCCAACAAGATCTGGTCACACATTTTTCCTCAGAAAACTGCTTCCTTCCTGCAGAGACAATGACTTTTCCCAAAACTTGTAATGGCAATCCAGTTGTTTAAAGAGATTAACAAGTTCAGCACTAGTTGCTTTATTGATTTGTGTGAAGATCTCACATGCCATTGTCTAAACTGGACAGTATTAGAAAACCCCCCATCATGTATTGCAACCAGGCTTTTAAACAACATAGAGAAAAATTGGAAACAGAACTTTAAAAAGTTTACCACCTTGGTAGCAAAACCACTGCACAACCCTTAGCTCAAGGCAGAGCTCTGCTTCCAAAACTCCCACTGCAGCAAGAAAAGCAGATGTTGTCTGCTTGTGCTTTGCATGGAGATTGCAGTCCAGAAACCGGAGGGGTACAGCAAGGGCCTCAAGATTACGGCTGCGTTCAGAAATGAAAGCCTTTGGCACCAGCAAAACCCCAAGGAGCATTTCCCCAGCTGTTCGGAGAGGGGGCCTGCAGGGGTCCCTCATACTGCTCCACGGCAGCCAAGAACAGCTGGATCCCAAGAGCCGGAGGGCAGCTGTTACAACAAGCCCCCCTTCTCCCCTTTAGTGGGGGGTATGGGGAGATGGACCCAGCTGCCTGCAGATGCCTCCCCTGGGGCAGGCCCCACAGGTGTTGGCTCCCTGCCCCGGTACCCACTGGGATGTGCGAGCTGCTCACCTGCCCGCCAGCTCTGCAGGGAAGAGTGGCCCCTTCCCCTGTTTGCTGGAGTTAGCAACTCGAGTGCAGCGGTATCTGGCGGACATCTGGCCACTTGGATTTCCAGACAATGACTCATGCACACATCCTCGGACAGCAGAACCTGTGGTATTGAGAAGGGATATGACCAAAGGTCCCACTTTCCCTTCATTGTGCAAGCTTTCATTTGCACCTGAGCCTCTTTCAGACCAAACCAGCAAAGGGCTGGACTACGCTCACCCTCTGAAGACAGCCCCTTCTAGCAAGGCAGCAATGTCGCAACAAGATCAGTCAAGGGTCCATGGGGGAATTTGAATTCACAGCTATGCAGCCCCTGGTACCACCAAGGGAGCCACAAAATACTTTAGAAGAGGAATTCCTTAAACAGAGAGCGTGCAGCAAGGGAATGAAATCAGAAAGTTTGTTTCTGCTGTTGCCATGAGGCACCCAGGTGCAACACAGGCACATCTCCTGAGCGGAAAAGGTCACCAGTATGTTGGCTGAGGTTATCAGAGAGTATACCCTCAACCCTTACGTTGTAGTGAGGCAGCACAGTTGTCCATAAGCCATCAAAGTTTAAAGAGCCCTAATGTAGAGTAACGTCTCTCAGCCAGGGGATTGTGAACGATTAAATAGGACACTGCTAGGTGCTGGAAATACAATTTCTGTAAATGCAGATGTTGCTATTCTGCTGCTAGCCAAGAGCTACATCATCTTTTTGAAGCATGTGCAAGTGTAAATGGGTCCAGCATTCTCTCACCAAGGCTTTTTAGCTCTTAATTTCACAGTAAACAAAGGAAAACTCTTCTGCTCCACTTAAGGTATCACAGCTGCAAGGAGGCAGAGGCACTCTGCTCCAGAAGGTCTCAGCATGCTATGTGACCAAGCAGCCGGAGATGCAACCACATAGAATTACCCAAAACCTACAGCATGTTTGTTCCATCTACAGAGATTGTGCTCCCCAGACTTAGTGTTTTTCAGCAGTTAGCAGCACTGCCTCTCTGCTTCATGAGAATCATGCGGAGAGGCCATAGCCTGTATACCCCCAGTCCCACGCTGCTCTTGTAGAGGTCTCCTCTGCATGAGGCTCGCTCAGTGAAACAGACAGCATACGGCATCACACAATCAGCCTTATGATCTCATCTTGTCTGACTGCTATTTTTACAGCTTGTTATTAATAAGCATAAACTATGAAGGCAAGGTACTGTCATGGTGGATATTCACACGCTCACAGCCCACACGTTGCTTTATCGAGATTGCCAGGCAAGAGGAATTCTGAAAGGGGCCACGCAGGGCTGTGTGCAGGACATACAATTTATCCCCAGCTACAAGCAACACATCAGCAAGCCAAGAACAAAACAACAGTCTCATACACAAGTTAAATAAAAAAGGCCTTTTAGGAAAACCATAGCATTAATCCTACCTTGGTGAAGACAAAGCCATCCTTCCAGCATCCACCAGACTTAGCAAAGGGCTTAGCCAACTGGGCTGGGTGGGTAAACCGAATGAGGCTGTCAGCACAGCAGCTGAAGCCCATGTTTTTAATTATACCCACTCTGCTGTCTATCACCTCCTCACTGTTCTGAGAGAGGGGAGCTAAACTGGGGATACCTGTGGAAGGGTTCACCTTAGCTGTGCTCTCAGTCTCAGCAGACCCATGCCAAACCTCCACTGTCTTCAGGTTCTCTCCTCCAATAAGCCCTAAAGCTGGGCTCAGGTTGTGACGAGTGTAAGCTTCAAGCTTTGCAGTGTGTCTGGGAGCAATCTTCTTTTGGCTCCTTAGAGCAGCTCTGGCCCATAGATTCATGGCCTATGTAGACACCACACATGAGTGTGAAAACATACAAATGCCCAACATTCATATCAGTGCGTTGTCCAGAAGTGTTCACTCAGTTTAAGAGAGCACTGAGGTCAGACTGTTAGATAAGTTCAAAGCCTGCTGTTCAGCCATCAAGTTCTTTTAGTTTGGATGGACACAGAAATCACAGGGGCATGGCAACCTGACCTTGGCTGTTTTTTTCCATTACATCTTTTCCTGCTGTGATCCACACTGAGCTCTTGCATGGACCCACGTGAGTGGGACTGTACATCCTCTATGGGCCCAGGAGCAGCTGTGGGGCTGGAAGGGGCCTCTGGTCCTGAATGCTTCCTTCTGACCTGGGAGCTGAATCTGTGTAAGGTGATGCCCTTGTCCCCAGCTTGCTCTGCTGCTGAACCGTGATGAGGTTTAGGGCTGGTTTCCTGAGGCAACCATGCACAGTACCTACAGTACCAAAAGACCCTTTAGCAGGCCTGTTGTGATAGGACAAGGGGAAGTGCTTTCAAACTAAAAGAGGGGAGAGTTAGATCAGATATAAGGAAGAGGTTTTTTGAGGGCGGTGAGGCACTGGCACAGGTTGCCCATAGTGTTGGTGGATGCTCCATCCCTGCAGACAGTCCAGGTCAGGCTGGACGGGGCTCTGAGCACCTGATCAGCTGTAGGTGTCTCTATTCGTTGAAGGGGAAACTGAGGAGAGAACAGGATACTAGGAGCTCTTCTCAAGAAGCTCCTGGATGGTTTTTGGCTATGGAGAGCAACTGGGGTAGCCGGCAGGTGTGGCGAGGCAGCAAAGAGAAAGAGGGATGACAAAGGGCTTGCCAAAACTGGATCCGTGGGAAGACTTCTTTCAGTCGTGCGGTCCTGAAAGGAAGAGGCAATCCTCAGAGATCCCACGGCACTTCCCTCCCTCCACCTCCCGCACCTGCCTGGCTGTCCTGGCCCCGCTGACTGCCTTCCCAGGAGGCCGTCCCCACGGCTCACCCAGCTGGAGAGATGCTGGTTTTGAAAACACAGTGCAGCTCCTTAATGCACCATTGTTCACTGGGTAATTGCTTCCTTTCTTTCTCTCGCTCCCGGTAAAGCCAGGGGCAATTCCTGCTGGCTGGAGGCAGCCTTCGCCCGGCTTTCACTTAAGTCCTTAAAGAGACACTTTCCAAAGAAATAATTGCTGCCTTTATACTTCACAGTCTTAACGAACATCTTTCGACCCCATTTCAACACTTAGCGGGTTTTATTTAGGTGATGAAGGGATTGTCTTTTTTTATTTCAGTTCCTGCGGTCTTTCTTTCTTCCTCCCTTTCTTCTTCCTCCTCTTTCAACCTCAGAAAGAACATATGCATTTGTAAAGCCAATTCAGAACTATTCTTAGGATTCACTGTTGTGCAAATTTAAAATTACTTCCAACAGTAATGTTTAACTATGAAAAATAAGGTGCTTTGGATCAAATTAAATAAGGCTTTTAAATAAGAAATATTAGTTCATCTCCAGTATATTTATGCTCAGTGCAGGCTAAAATTTAAATCCTGGCTCTCGAAGGGCCATCCAGTTCTTTACTAAAGCTTATAAATATCTTGGGAAGTGAGGAGGTCTCGATACAGCCAGGTTATGATGGGGAAACTTCAGAGAAAGATGGATTTAATAAAGAAAATATGGTTTGAGTGGATGGTGGATGGTCTCACGGTAGCAGCAATGACACAACCCTCTTTCTCATGCATGAAGAAAATGCACATTTGTATTCAGTGCAAAAGAGAAGATGGGGAAGATGTAGCACATAGGAACGTGTGGCAGCTGTGGCAGAGCTGGAGGCAGTTCACCAAGGCCACAAGAGGAGGGCAAAAGCCCCTCGTGTCCTCAAGAAAGCCCCTACATTGTTAGCACATCATATCTGTAGCCTCCTAGTCAGAGTGCGTGTGAAATGTGCGTATTTTTCATCAAGTTTCTTCTTCAGTTGCCAAGGGTAAGGGCTTTTTCATGGCTCAGACCACTGGATGATGCTCTTCATTGCAGTGCTGTAACCTGTGGGGTGTTCTGATGAGGAAGGCTGGCCAAGTGATCTATCCCATTTTCTTCCCAAAGCAGGTCTGAAGCCTCTGTGCTACATGCTGTCATCTTCAGGAGCTGGGGAAGACCACTGTGGGCTTCAGATCTCATGGGTTGGTTCGAGCCCATGTGAAAGGCAAGAGAATGGTAGGAAAGGGATACATGAAAAATCAGGATAACATCCCACAAACTTTAGGAGAACAGTCTGAGTGCCTAGCAGAGCTGCCTTACCAGTCAGTACACAAGTTCAGAGTCAAGCAAATATTTTCGGACACCTCTGTCTGTCACTTCAGTCTTCCATCCTTATCGGTTGTGGATTGGCCCTGTTGCATTCCTCCTGCTTTCCAAAGGGCCAGGAATAAATCACATAGGAATGGTTTGAATGCCTGGGGCTTAAGCTCGTGCTTAAATTAAGCTTGTGGTTAAGTGATTTGGTGGTGAATTTAAGCTCTGGAGTGTTTGGCTGAATTAGGCCTAATGGGTTTGTCCCAGTGGAGCAGTCAGATTTGTAGGAGAGCTTAAGAAAATAGTTCCTAAATAAATCACATAATTTCAGAAGTTAGGGATTCTTTTTTTTTAATGCTTCAGGTACAGTTTTTCAGGGAGGGTGGTCTTATTTTATCAAGTGAACACATCTTCATCACTTATACATACAATTTATACCAGCAGATTGCCCCAGCTCTTTTTCTCCTCCCTCCCCAGCACACAAGCCTAGATAAGCGTTCCTCTGAGCAAATCTGTTGGCATAACAAAAGGTTCTTCACAAACAGCACATTTGTTGTTGCTGTGCTAAAAGCTAACTGTATTTTAAAAACATTAAAAGTAAGCCAAGGGACTGGGGAGGCGTAAGTGATGCAAAGAGGGAGTTCGTTTTCCGACTATAACACCTTCTTAAATGAACATTATTACTAAACAAAGACATCAGAAGACACTTTTAATTAAATTGATTTATGGGATTACTCAATGGATTTCTGCCAGTTTACACCAGTAGACAATTTGACCCTGGGTGATTCTGCGTGTGGGAAAGATGTGTACTCAGTTAGGGGCTTCTGGAGGATATCTGTTTGAATTTTAGATAGTCAATCTCTATTTGTGCTTATTATGCAGCAAAACGTTGAGGTACCTTTACAGCTGGATCATAGATTGTCCTGAATTGAAATGATTCTTTCTTTAAATAACAAAAACCTGAAAAAAGACCATATATTCTTGCCTGCTATGTGTATTTCCTGGGGGCTGAGGGTGGAGAAGTGTCACCAGATTGAAAACATTTCTTATGGTGAACAACATGAGGAGAAAGCAGCCTGGAGGAGCACATGAAAACATTGCAGTGCATTGAAAAATAGCTCTGCGCAGCTTCCCTTAGAAAATCTGATTCACTCTTTGGATGTTTTCCTCTGGCTCAGCATCTCCTCACATCTGGCAGGTTCTCTCACCCAGCCTTCTCCCCAGGACCCTTCTGCCTTTGCAAAACGGGGCCATAAAAACCTCAGCAACCCCTCCACCCTCTTCATTTCAAGCCACTTCAGAACTGCCTGGTACCACACAACTGGCTCATGACAGACTGCACAGCTGAGACCGGATGTCCTCTCCTCTCTGTACATCTGGAAGCTCCTCTTCTTTGTGCCATTGTGAGACAGATATTCAGCTCTACTCAGACCCATGGGCTGAGTGGAATGAGATGAAAATGAAATCTGCCAGCACCAACAGGACTGACAGGTTAAGCCAACGTAGAAATTTGAAGAGTGATGGCAGCAGTCACACCAAGTGGGCCAAAGCCAACGAATGTGTTGAGGAGTGAGTGTTCTCCAGAAGCTGCCTCCCTTCACGCAGGCAAGAAAATTGTTTGAATTGCCTGCATCCTCCTCAGACAGCTAAAAAATGCTCTTACGTTTGCTGGTGATTTATCTACCTATTTATTACTACCAGTTATACAAACCATTCTTCCATTAACAAGAGCCCATGCTTATTTCCAGGCCATTTTTCACCGTATTGAAATTGACGAGCTAACACCAACAGCAAAGATTACAGTGGGCTGCTTGTGTACAAATCGAGTAAAAAAGAGGGGCAGGCTTTCTCCTTCCTACTGGCAGTCTCCTTTTTTTCCTTGGGAAAAAAAAAAAAAAAAACTATGACTGTGCATCCCCAGCATTGTTCCAGCAGAACATCCCTGGCGATTGCCTCTGGACTATTCTCTCTGCTGTAGGCAGAGTTAACTGGTGGAAAAGAAGACTTAAAAACATTGTCCTCTTGCTATGCATGATTTGTGCATCATGAAGGGATCTACAGTCTTCAGGGCCATCACAAAGTTCCAGAATGTCTTCTGCACCTTCTCTTGGCCAGCAGAGGCATGCACTTGTCCAGGAGGAAGAAGACAACACTGAATAAGGTCCGCCTCTGCAAATGAAGGCCTTGCTGTCTATGATGGTGTTTTTTCACTCCATCGTCCAGTTAACATCTCATCCATACACAGAAGCAGCTTTACTTTTTTTTTGGAGTGCTTCCCAGCACATTGGCTGCAATTCTCTGCTCTGTTTTCAGTCCCTTGTTTTGAACGATGCCCCCCGGTCTTCATCAGATATAACTTGTTGCCCTATCTGATGGTGGTCTAAACAACATGGTGCTTTCCTTCATTGGAGTTTAAAGACTTCAACTTGGATCAATTCCACTCACTATCCCATGACTGATACAAACAGGGAATGCATTTGCTTTCCTGATTTGTTAGGCTTCTGCTGTATGTCCAGCTCATTCAGCCTCCTGACATTTAATTGAATGTCAGGAGGAACACAAATGACAGAAGGAATACATCCAAAAATACATCCAAAAATAAATCTACTGATCCTGAGGTTTCAGTATGCACAAAAGCAAGGAGAAAGCTTTTCTCCTTCCCAACCTTCTGCTGTGTAAGCAGGTAAAGAAAGCACATGCACCACGATTCTGATATCCTCGCTGCTGTCATGCTGGCAGGAAGCAGTGGATTAAAAGTGTTCTTGTTTCTTTGTTTTCGGTTCTTTGTTTCCTCACCAGACTCTCACCTGCAGTTGGCAATGAGCTGAAAGCAGACCTGCATGGGCAACCTCAGTGAGATTTGCCTTACAAACAAGTCTCAAGACCAATTCCCACCTCTTTCACTAAGCTGTTCCTCTCTCTGCATGACTGGCTGTTACCTCTCAAAAGTGACTCACTACCTTTTGCATTTTGGGTGTAGATACACCTTTCCATTATGTCTGCATAAAGCACTCACACAATGGGCTGTGATCCCTGTGGGTTGGCTGTAGGCTCCAGTCCAAAGCAAACACATAACCCCACCATACATCCTTGCAGCTCACGCTAGAACCTGTGAATTTTTTTGGAACCAGAAGGGACCATGTTGAAGTGTTAAGCTCCAGTGCTTTAAAATGCTCCTGAATTTGGCCACACATCTTTTCAAGGCCTCCAGACACACCTACTTAAATTTACCAGTTTGGTCAGAGTGGCACACAGTGAGGAAGAAAGAGAGACATCTCAGAGAGGAAAGCATACCTGGACTATGTCCATGTATATATATATATATACATTCTTGGTGATAGATAAGGCACTGTGTGGAGCTCTGAGGAGACCCCCAGCCTGTTCTCCAGTGCTTCCCCATGCATGGTTCTTCCTAAATTACTGTGGAGCATACTCTGCTGCCTTGCATTCCCCCTCAGGCCTTCAGGGAAATATGATATTTTTCTTCATTTACAGCTTAAGAAATTTTCGAGCTGAACATTGTCTCATCCTTCACTCCAGACATGGCTCCATTTCCATATTTGTTGATGAAGGCTGATAAATAAAGAGCATTCAGAGGTTATTTTTACTGAGGACGCTCAAAGAGAGTGAGGCACTGCTTTTGAAGAACAGAGCCAGGTTTCAGTTATCCAATGGAAACTTATCAACACCACTCTTAACAAGTGCTGAAGGATCACTTCTCTCCTGAAAATGAGATTCTGCCTTGTAAACTATTTAGTATTTTTCCTTGCGCAGGCCCTTCATCTCTCAGAACCTGACAGTATTTCCCAGACAGTAAATAAAGAGATAAGCTGACCCCCTGTTGAAAGCAACCCCTTCTGCATCCCATTAAAGCCTGTCAGCACCGTGCAGCTCTCCCTCCCAGGGCACTGGGATGAGGGCAAAGGGAAGATGGGACCATGGAGAGCACTGGGGAGTAAGGGCACAGCACTCAGTACTGATGCGATGAAATGTCCAGGAAGGCAGAACCACCATGTGCAAAGCAGAATTAGCCAAGATCTTGGCTTAGAAAGCTGTAGGCTAAAAAAGAGTTAAAGAGTAAGAATTTTCCTTTGGAGAAAATGATGTTCTTGGAATATATGAAGCATCTATTACCAGACATCAATCTCTACCATATGGCATATGCATTACTTTCTTTTCTGAATACACCTTCAGCCACAGATTCGTACTTTGCATTCTGTGATTACACTGTGAGAGAACAGCCCGCTCTGATGAAACGCATCAGGTTGGCAAGTTGGAGGTGTTCAGATGGTAGTGTGGAGGTTCCCTGAGCCTCACTGTCCCTGTTCAGTCCCAGCACTACAACTCGCAGCCTGTACTGCATCTGAGAGGAGATTACTGATTCAGTGATTGTATGCTTCTACGAGTGGATATGCTGGTGGTGGGTTGGCAGTTAGACTTGATCTTAGAGGTCTTTCCCACCTTAGTGATTCCATGAGTGGGCATGGTGCTGATGGGTTGAAGGTTGGATCTGGTGATCTTAGAGGTCTTTTCCAACTTTAATGATTCTATGAGAGATCACCTTCAGCCAAATGAACGCTATTCTTATGCAACCGAATTCAACTCAGATAAGTTCTGCACATTTTTTCTAAAACTCCAAGCACGCTTTCAGTGAGGATTTATTTTGGCAGGTTTCAGTCTTTTATATCTCATGATCCCATGCTGCAATGGAAAAGAGAGACTTCTGGACTCTCTTTCCTGGCTGTTAAAACAGAGGGAGGCCACTAAAACTCATCTGCAACTCACAGGTTGGAAACATCTGATCTGAGTGGTTGTTTTACATTTCTGAGCCTCAGCAAGAAATGCATCAGGAAAAATGCCTTGCAATATTTCCAGTGCAGCAGGAAGCCAGGGCTGATGGATTCCGCTCCTTAAGATACTTCCAGCTTAACCTCTATGAATGGATAAAATTCAGAGGATTGGAAGAGAAGTAGTGCACAAGTCATTGAAATTCTGGACAATGCAGAGCCAGCTCTGAACAGGTGCTTTTTTAAATGTCATTCAAATGTGTCTCCTAGTGACTCAGTTTGGCCCAAGTCTACAGAAAAATCTATGCATTTTTCTCTGGACTGTGGTCCCGAACCTCTGTATATCTATCCCTTGTTATTACAATCAGTCCTGCCTGGGAATCACATTATACTGAGATCAGATTCAGAGTTTTGATGTGACCTTCTGAAGTTTCATCTCCCTCCTTTTTGACAGCAAGATCACAATTATTGAGATATTAGTGACATGCGCTGTCTGATTGAATCTAAAATAAATACCAATTGCTGATGCACCATTAAAAAGCAGAGAGTATCTGACTGTAGGTCAGGTGCAGGCAAAGGCAATTAAGATAAGCCCTGCCTTGGTGATGAGTATGATGGGGTTAAAACCTTGAAGGTTGTTTTTATGAACAGTGCAAGTCAGTAATGAAGGGGAGCCTGAAATCTCTGATGGTAGAAGTCTACAAGGCTCATGTCTTTGTGGGACAGCACACCAAACACATGCACACGTACTGCACAGCACAGCTGGATGAACTCCTATGGCCAGAATGACATGAAACGAGCCTTCTGCCACCCCACCCCTGCTACTGATAACCAGTCCATAAGAACCAGATTTACCCCATAGGCTCTGCTCCTGCTCAGTTCTACCTCTACACCAGGGTGGGCACAGGACGAAAGCAACAAGCATCATCTTACGGCACTTTTTGGACCTGTTGGTTCATCTCGAGTCTTGCTGTATCTCTGTGACATTTTCCACACAAATGTGAAAAGGGCTCAACGAGGAATGAAAAAAATCCCAGCAGCTCTAACAGTTTGCATCTGGGTTTGGCTCTTTGGGTTTTTTTTTTTTTTTTTTTTTTTTTTTCCCTGAAGCTTTTTCTTGTCTTTCAGTAAGGAGTTCAAGCTTGTATTCCCCTCGCCCTAAAACTGATCCAGCCACTTACGGGATTCTCAGTGAGATCATTCAGGAAATATTTCCAGTTGGAGGTCTTTACTTGGGGATTTTTTTATTTATTTTGTCCTGTGCTTGGCATCAGTTACAGGTGCTTTTCCTATTTTGGATGGAAAGGATATTAAGCAGTATTCCTAAATGTCCTTTTGGACCTTTTCTTAAAAAAAAAAAATAAATAAGACTGCCAAAAGAGCTTTTGATGGAACATCCTCCCCTGGCCCCCAGTCTGACAGGATTCCCTGACCTGCATAATGCTGTCCAGATTGAAGCATGAGAAACATTTCGAAAATGAACTATGCTGAAGTCTGGGAGTTATTAACTGCCAAGAAATCCCAAAAGCTTTCAAACCTTGTTTGCAGCTGCAGCGTAGGAAACCTAGGTGCTATTCTTAGAGGAATTCAACAGGAACTGTAAATTCAAGGCAACTTGCTCCTAAAATACAAAGGTAAAGAATTAAAACAGAAAAGAAAGGCCCAAGCCATAATGGTGCCTAAGTGACTGATTGAAAAAGAAGTTCAAGAAATTTCAGTCTGCCTAACTGGGGCATAAAATCCAGAGTGAGGTGAATGAAGTCCTGTGTCCTTTGCAGATCCGGGCTGCAAGAGGCTGAAGAGCCTCCAGCATTCCCAAATGGGAGATTTGTGTTGTGACAGCTCAGACATGTACAACCAGTCCATAAACATCTATCAAGGAATCAAAGACTTCTCCAGGCCCACTGCAGCCTGGGAAAATTCAGGTCCCATTGAGCTGCCCTATGCTCAATCCCTTCAATGTGAGCATCTCAAGCGAACCCGTCACTTGTCACCTTCTTTTCCAAGGACCCCAGAAAGACAAGCGAGACTCTCAAAGCAGGAGAATACTTTTACACACCTGGATGTACTACTTTAAGGAAAATTGCTTTCAGGAGCTAATTAAAATGCATGATTCCCCCCTCTAGCTCTATAGATTAATCTATTTCATTTTCAGAATCTCTTTTTTTCTTTTTTTTTTTCACATCACTTCAAGTATTGAGAAGAGATTACATTATTACAATCACAACTTGGCCTCAGTCCCAGAGTACAGAGATGAAGAGAGAAAAGGCTTTTGTTGAACACACACAGGCACACTCACATGCACACAACGCACCAAGCAACGTCTGTAAGAAGTCAGTGCCTTCAACAACATGAAAGTGCATTAATCAGCTCATAGAGAGAGGGAGATCTCAGCTCTTGGGTCAAAAGGCATGTAAGGGAAGGATTTCCAGACAGTACAAGAGGTGAGACATTGAGACAGGCTGCCAGGGAGGTGGTGGAGTCACCTTCCATGGAGGGATTCAAGGGACATGGGGATGTGGCACTGAGGGACGTGGTCAGTGGGCATGGTGGGGGTTGGACTGGGTGATCTTAGTGGTCTTCTCCAGTCTTAATGTGCCTATGATTCTACGAAAAAGAATGGGGAACCTGATGGAAAACTATGAGTAAATTTTACATAAACATCTATATATAGATAAATGTACCTCTATAGATCATCTACAGTGTATTACGTATTAATCAAATGTTTCATACAAAAGAGTTCTGCTGCAATGAGAGGGATATGAGGGGAAAAAAAGAAACAAAAAGAAAAAAGACAAACGACATCCTACATTAAGATGCTTTATTAGTGTGCAACTACTCAAACTTCCCCTGGAAGGAACAAATCCCTTGAGGTACAGGGACCAGATTTTCTGTCAGTTATGCCAAAGTACTTTCTTCAAAATGAATGCAAGTGCTGTGGAGCTCATGCAGTTAAACGAGAGCAGAATGGCTGTCCCTACAGGATGCCTCCTCCCAGCAGCAGCCCCCTCAGCTGCAGATGTTTGGGGAGGAGAGGAGGCTGAGGCTGTTCCTCCACGTCTATTAATATCGCATCTGCACTCCCAGATTTCATGGCAGGACGAATTTGATCTGGATGGAGCACAAACACATTTTTGTCGAATTAACAAATGCACGTGACGCGATGTGCTCCAGTTGTAAGCTGGTTGCCCACATTATGTCAGCCTGAGGATGACGGACAGGACTGGACTCTGCATAGGGACTGCCAGGATAAAGTTATGTCTCCAAAAGGATTGAATGCATTGGAACCAGCCTGTGAGTTTGTGCCCGCACTGCAGGGACCATCTGCGGCCAGGCACCTTATATCCAGATGCAACACCTCATGGAACAGAGGCCACAAAAGTAGGCTCCAAATCCTAAATGCATTCATGCACAACAGTCACCATTCTCAAAACGTCAGCACTGAGAAGCAAACAAGCTGAGTTAGAGCTACTTTCTTGCCAAATCAGGGCTGGCACAGATGCAGGTACAGACCTCCTTGTGCCATGGCACACCCATAAACCTACAGCTAGGGGCAGCAGCTTCAAGCAACAGAATTAACTAAATCTCATTTGTATATTCCATCGGAAGGATTTGGGGTCTTAAATTATATATTTAGTGAAAACACAAATAATTCATGAGTGTTTTCAAATACATGAATAATTCAAGTTGGAACTGAAATAGCTAAATCATCGGAGCCATCATCTTCACAGAAGCATATAGGATAGGTTATTTCAAGTACATTTCACTGCAGGCTGGCACGTGCACCTATTCATTAATAAGCAGCTGCATCCGTGTCTTTCAGCCTCCACAAAACCCAGCGAGTTGCAATATCCCACAGCCGGGACAGCAGCCCTACGGCTGAGACGCATTTGAGCCCTAATTGAGCTATAGGTTTAAGAGTAGGGACAGAACCAGTTTGAAATCCCATTTTATGGCTCCCCAAACCACATCAGAACCATGTGGTACGTGTGTGGCATTTAAGAACAAATTATCTGAACACCCTACAAATGTTCACTAATAGCTGACTCCAAGCTCTAGCAACCAGCATTCCTGCATGCATATTTGTGGCTGACGTTGTGTAGACTCTCAGGCATGTGTATTTGTTAATTTGAAGTCTGTGTATTTTGTGGGCATTGAGGGTGTAACACTGAAACCATAACTTCATTGTGAAAAAGGTTGCACTTACATTATATATAATATAACAGCCTGGAATGAGCTGGGCAGTCAGATACATTAGGAGGAATTCTCAGAACAAGAAAAGCTTATATTTTTAAGTAGCTTTTAAGGACAGTTTCCATTATCTTGACATCAAGGGGCTTTTTTCCTCTCTCTTTTTTTCTTTTTTAATTATTTCTCTCGTTTTGTTGTCAAAGTTAACTTTTAATTTCTTCTTGTATTTCCCCTCCCAGGAAAATGGAGTTCAGAAAGATAAAATTTCAGAAGGACAACACATGCATGAAGTATTAAGAGGAAATCAAGGAGTTGCATTATGGCATTGACTTAAACAGCAATACCTGATGGCATTTTACATCCCAGCTGTGTCTCCGGTTTGGGAAAATCTTTGGGTTCAGAACCACCAACAGAAAAATGCCACATAGCAAATGGCTGACACTGAGCGTGTTGGAGCCACATCATCCCCCACCCTCTGATCTGGCAAAATATAATGGCTCATTCATTCTCTCCTTTTTTTTTTTTTTTTTTTTTTTTTTTTTTTCCTCTCCAGTTTTGCAGGAATTCTCCCATTGTAACAAGCCTTTGACCTAACCTCCATTTCTTCTAATTCTGCCTGACATCTTCCCATCATATGTTAACAGTGTGTGTCTTCAGTGAAAGGCAAACCGACTCCGATGCTCTGGGCCTAAAGAAAAGCTATGTGGAGGAAGAAAGAGAGAAAAACCTCGACCTCGCTGGTCCTTCCCAGCAATCTGTTGCTCCAGCAACTGAAAAATCAAACAATGATGTCAAGAAGATGCAGCCAGCCACACTAAACCCAATGTCCAGTTGCTGGAGCAACTCATTGTTAAAGTAAGCGATGCAACTGTTTGTTTCTCAGCAGTTTGAAGGAAAAAAAAAAAAAAAAGGGAATAAATTAGGGCAGAGAACAAGTACCTGAGTGGGGGTTCCTGGTTTGGGGGCAATTTGGGGTCTGTGCTGCAGCACCAAGCCAAAGAGCTGGGGCAGGACGCGGCTGCTGCCTTGTAGCTGAGCAAAGCAGCCTCCTGGGAGCAAATTGCTCTGCTCTTCCTTTCACCAGAGGAAATGCCAGAGAAGCGAGTACTGCTGCCAGATGCCACATGGACACCAAATGTTCCCCGGCAGAGAGGGGAGGGCTGCCCAGCTCGCTTTCATCCCTTCTGCCCTCTGCCCCCCCAGCTGTCACTGCCCAGCAGCCCCATCTGTCCCCGTGCTGGGCAGCTTCCAGGTTTCAAACGACGAGGACAGGTGCTGAGGCCACCCTTGAGCAAAGCCCTCTTGCAGCCCCCACTCCTCTCCGGGCCTCTCCTCTCTTTGGGACCTTCACTTTGTGGCTTGCAGAGAGCTGAAACCCAAGGCAAAAAGGCACCATTCTGGGATTTCATTCTGAAATATACCCACCATGCTCTGCTTTTGCTCCAACAAGGTGCAAGGTGACGGACAGCCTCCATCCATGCTCCCTGCTTGGAGTGACCTCAGCCACACTGCTGCCCCAAGGTGACACTTAGCCCACGTGCCTATACGGAGCCATGTGATTAACTCTTCCACTGAAGAGTTCACTCTTACCCATTTATCTAATAGAAGCCATTTCATACTCCATTAGGCCCTTGCCCTCACTGAGTAATCCCCAGTTGTATCATGCCTTGGAATTAGTCTGTAAGGTCCTCAGGGCAGGGATCATGCCTTGGAAGGTGCCTCACAGACTTTAGGCCATCACTAAATTAATAAGAACGTAATAAAAGTATTAGAGAGCACTACCGAGGGAGGTATTGTTATGCCCCAGAGGCAGCATATCTGGTTAACAACCCTGAAAAGAAATGCCAACAACATTAGCCTCTGCCCCTAACATCCCTCTGCCTAATGTAAAATTAAATAGCTACAAATTACCTATCTATTTTTCTATCTGCCTAGGCAATTAGCCCGTGCTCATTACTGGACGTATGGGGATACCTCCAAGTGCTCATCGAGACAGAGGCACAGCGCACAACGTGGCACAAATGGGTTCTCCTAGGTCTTGGGCTCCATTGTAAAACATAGCATCGAGCCCTCACTACACTGGGCCATCAGCACATCAGGTAGAACATGCCTCCATCCCAGGGAGGAGGGGGAACCTTGCAAAATCTAGCAAGGAAAGCATCCAAGCAGCAAGCAAAGAGCCAACGGTGGCAAACAGGCTGTGAAAGCAGTAGCAGCATGCATGGAGGATGAGGACAAGCAGCCAAAGCCGTGTTTATTCATATGGGAAACTAAACGATAGGTAAATATGGCTCAGTGCATTTATTTGCAATTAAAGCACACGCATACATCTCCATGAAGATGAGGTGCACCCTACTGATTAGGGAGCCTGCTGTCAGCAGTGCCTTGTCAAGAAGAAATCCACAGAATTGCAGCGAGGGAGCACTGGAGCATCAAGACAAATATTCCATAAGAAAATTCAGCAGGGGGCTGCCCAGCCAGCAGCAGAGAACAGGACCCCCTGGATGCTCCAGCAGGGATGCAGGATGCTCAGGCATGGCAGCCCCACACCATCGCTCCATTAAACAAAGAATGCTGTCTCGAATGCACTTTAATCCAGTTAAGTTCAAGCCCTCCGTTTTACAGTTTGACGGTAATGCTATATTTTTATTCAGCGCAGGATCAGAGGTCTGATGAAACCTCATGTTGCCAACATAAAAGTGGAAGGAGCTTTAGTTAATCCCAATGAAAACCAAGTCCACTTCTTTTTCCCCACACCCCTCCTGAAAAGAAATAAAATGAAACCCCCACATTTGACTCTCTTGGAAGGGAAAATTCCCTGCTGTCCTCAGATGGTTAAAACATGCAGCTTTAGCAGGCTGCAGAAGGAATAGCAATTACATACCCTTCACCTCTTGCCAGCTTG
>NW_024884789.1:5178228-5214766 GCF_019232065.1 Centrocercus urophasianus
GGGGGGCAAGAGGAAACAGAAGGGAGCTCACAGCCCGCATATGCGTCATTAAGGAGAGAGAAGGAAAGTGCAGGTCTGCAGCAGTTAGCCTATCATTAGCTTGGTCAATATTAAAGGAGCAGGTGTTGTTCTCAGTTAATTTGTCTGGGAGGAGACCAGAGCAAATCCCAGCAGCCCTGCAGAGAATAAAAGCTTTGCGTGCTGACACAAAAGCCCTCCCTGCCACAGCATCACTCTTGCTGTGACTCCCCTTCCCTCCTCCTAATTGCAGGGCTAACATCCTCTGACAGGTGCCTCAGATGGCTCCCATCACTATTCCCAGCCCTAATCATTAACATTTCCATAGCACCCATCACTGCGAAGCCCACAGTGCTCTTGATTATTCCAACAGAGCCCTTTCTGCTGAGGAACTGCAAAATATTCCTCCCAATGGGTGCTGGGCCCTTTCTACCTTGATCTAGTGGTTGGCAACCCTGCCCATGGCAGGCAGGTTGAAACTAGATGATCTTTAAGGACCCCCTCCAACCTAAGCCATTCTATGATATATATTGCTGCGATGTCTGGCACAAGGAACAGTGCCAATGGGATTCCAAATATTCCTCTCTTGAGGAAACCCAGGAGCCACATCAAAGCCAGCAGCTTGTCTGATGTATGCTTTGAGTGATGGTAGCTGAGGGAGGGGGCCTGCCATGCCATGAATATGTGCATTATTGGCATTGCCTCGAGCTATGCCACAAGCTGTGTGTCAATTAAGACTGTAGTCTGGAAAGCAGCAAGCCAAGGCAAGTAAAGATGGGAAGCAAGGTCACTTGTAAAGTTTTTAGAATAGGTAGATGGTCCTCAAATGGGTGAAAGAGATTAAATCTTTCATTGACAATGAGAGGAGGTCCAGATGAGATGAAACAATCATCTTGGGTTCAACCCAATCAGCTTGGGTTGGAATGAATCTCAGAGATTGTCCAGTTCCAACACCCCTGCCATAGGGGCAGGGTTGCCAACCACTCCAATGGACGCCAGATGAGATTGCTCAGGGCCCCATTCAACCAAACAAGCACAGTCCTAGCATTTCTCACTCCCAAATCCAGACCAAAGAACCAGCATTTCCCCAGGAGTCAGGGATTTTGCACAAATTACCACTTCCAACTGAGCATTTATAGAGAGCACAAAACATGGAGAAAATGCCTCCAGCAGTTCTACTGCTAGCAGGACTTGGCTCTAGGAAAAAGCCAACATGGCAGCAGAAGGGAAACCAGCCCAACCCACAGCAGATTTTCCCAGTGGCAAAAAAGTGCTAAGGCTTCTCTATTGCTCACACCATAGCAAGGTGGATTCATAGGGAGAGGGGGAGCAGACTCTTGTCTTCACTATCAGTAACAGCTGAAGTCTCTAATGCGATACACCCACCCACAAGAATTATTCAGACCAAAAATCTTTGCTAGGAGTGGCAGCTGCTAGGAAGAAGAGAATTACAGCCTCCAGCAAACAGCAATAGGGAATCCTGTTCAAAAAAAGTGCCCAGAGATTGTGTTGCACAGCGAAGTCAAAACAAAAGGCAACGCTTTAAGATGCAGTGAGAGGAAAAGAACACTGCAGAGGAGAGGGAGGAGCTGTGGGGATGGATGAGAGTAGCTGGAGAGGAATTCCAAGGGGACGCATAGACAGGCAGTCACAAAGTCTGTTAATTATTTAAAAAATAAACTAACATAGAAGAGGGCGTCCCGCAGAGGAGGGGGAGGCAGAACCTCGGAGGAACCATCAATTATATGCAAACCAGCATAGAGACAGAGCACATAATGGTTCTGTGGGCACCCTCGGGGCTCAGGTGATGTCACCAGAAGCTGGCCTGTCCTACACTGATACCTTTGTGTCCTTTCCTTACCCCTTCTTTGTTATGCTTACATCTCCTATTCAAATCCACAAGAGGAAACCAAGTGCTTATATTTGCTGTTTTGTGGTTATGGCTAATACTGCTAGTTACATAGAGTTACCTGGCACCTCTGGAGCATGCTGTGATCCAGGCAGTTTGGGAACCTCTCCACTTCTTTTTGGAGCAGTGACCACATGGAATGGTTGGGCATCAGGTGGAAGCCAAATGCATCCAGGCTATTGCTTCTAAACCAAGGGAAGCAAACAATTACAACTAAGTGTCATTTTCTTCCCAAATTTAATATTTTCTTGTAACTTGAGGGTTTAATTGATATCTCAGTATCTTCAGTTCAGCACTAGCCCAGAAAACCTGCATCTTAAGAGAGAAAGACCCACATAAAAGTCAGAAGAGGTATCTTGCATCCCACTTTTATTGCTTTTTGTTATGATCATAGAATCGTTACATGTGCCAACACAAAAATACAAACCAAGAGCCATTTTGGTGTACAAATGGGTGAGGCTGGAATTAAAACTCATCCTGAAAGCACGAAGACCCAAAGTCCAGCACAAAACCTACATCCATCCAGGCTTTCTTCTCAATGATGGCTGTCCCGATTCCTCCCGCTTCTCCACTCTTGATTTGCATGCAAACTCATCTTCTCTTCAAGCTGAGCTCCTCCTTAAAACAGAAACATGGCGCTTGCAAGCAAGAGGGATCATATGTGTTTGATAGAAACCACCCATATAACTGAAACCACAGTTTTTATGATAAATCGGCAAATGAGCAAACATGCAAAACTGTATCTGCCATAACGATTTATTTAAAATAAACAAATCCAGCTGTGGTAAAATAACGAGTTCTCTGCAAACATACACACACACACGCACAAATTCTTGCTATTTCATTACCAACATATTAAATCTAGTCCCTCAACCCCAGCTCTTGATGATAATTAAATACACACAAATGAGCTGCAGTGAATTTGTTCATGATAATTTGCATAGCAGAAAATAATTATTCTGGCAATTAGATATGGTGCAACACGCTTTGTCTTTACGTGCGCCGCAAATTTCTTGTGATGCTTTTGCGTCACCCTGTAAGAGTTTAATTAATTGAGGCCCCTCTTTGTATTAATAGCACGATGCAGTGGGTTCATGGTGGCTTGGCCTCCCATCGCTGGAGCTCGCTTCATTTACATGTTTGGGATAACTTTCAGTGCTGTTTCTAGGGCTGCTGCTGCAAAGCTCTCGTTGTCTTTAACGAGCCAGCTCCTTGTTGGAAGTAGAAAGTTTTCCGTTTGTTTTCTGTTGCATGTTTGCCCTATTGAACGTGGGAATGATGCATCTCTGACCAAAAAAGATCCTCAGACCTGCATCCATTTAGGTGAGATTCCTCATCCCAGGCACACCTTTATAGTTCCCAGCCAGCAGCAGAAGCAAAGGGAAAGATCAAACCAAAACGGAGCATCAAAGGCAGTGAAGCTACTGAGCAGATTTGCAAGGCTGGGTCTTGTACAGCCAGAAAGCCCAGCCTTTTCTTCTCTAAATGCATTTCACTTTGAGCACTGGTTGTAAAAGCCTGAGAGAGAGAAAGCCTTCTCTCCCTCTGGAGGCTGCTTCTTTAGCTACAGCTGGCCCTGCTGGCAGCCCTCCCTACATTCAGCCTCAACCTGTGCCAAAGGACAGGAGAGCCCTGGGGTGCTGCCAGCGCCCCAATCTCCATGGGGTAGCACTGCTCCGGTGCTTAAAGATGGAAGGCACCTGAGAGAAACAAGTATTATTCAAATTCAGAGTTTTGATACGTATTTTGAGAACTGATTGCCCACAAATCCACATATTATGATAAAGGAAGCAGTGAGACAAAGCCTTTCTAACAGGGCAGCCTCTCTTCAGGAGGCACATGGAAACAAAGGAAAAAGAAACAGCAAAAAAGACATTTGAGAGGTGAGATCATCACCAAAGGGAGAGCACCCTGCTCTCACTTCACAGTCCCATTTTGTCACAGTCTCAGGGCCAATGCTGCAGTTCCACTGCCCATCCACTCCCCTTTGCCACAGGCTTCTCCTCAAACCTTGGGCAAGCTGTTTGGCATCTTTCTACCCACCACTGCCTTCTTCAAAGCATCAGACTGGAAAAAATGAACGGAGACTAAGCACTGAGTAGACCACATCAGCCACCAGCTGCCTCAAAAAGGCTTGCATGCTGTGGCTAGCTGCTTACCCATAGGTGAATCTATAGCTCTGGCAACACCCAGACTCAGACCCACATCCTTCAGGGAGCCATGGGTGTCACCCTCCCTTCCATGGGTCACAAACAGCATTGCAGTCTGATGCCACACACACAGCTGTATAGAATCCCCAAACCACAGCCCCCACAACCCACAGGAGGGGTGGAACATGACTACTCAATGCTCCCCTGCACCCAGACCCACTGCTGGGGCATGAAAAGGAAGGGGGAAAGCCCAACAAAAGATGAGAATAAAAAGACTTCCAGCTCAGAGCATAGCAAGGAAGAACCCACCCTTCTTTCTCAGGGTTGGTCTTTTCTTTCTCTCCCTTTTTGGCCTGGCTTACAGCTGCCTGCATCTCCCTTTGCTGGTTGCCTAGCACAGCCAGCATTCATGGCAAGCTGGGGTACACCATGGATAGCAGGCGGTTATTTCCTACCCAGATGTCCTTTATTTCAGTCAGTGTCACTGCTTGAAGAACGACAATAGCACTTCATTTCTGTGGCACTCATCTTGAGCTAATCTAGTGGCAGCTCTGCCTTACTTTCAGCTACGCTGCACCACAGACTAAGATGGTGTAGAGAATAATTCAAGATGAATCAAGGAGGCTAAACTTGTTAATCCTTCCATTCTGCAGGGATGAAGGGTTATTTTACAAAGTACAAACGCTCTGGCCGCACAGTTCTGCTCAAGTGCCCTGTAACAGTCAAGAACAGCTGAAGCAATTAGCAATGCCCCATCTCCTCCAAAAGGCATAAACTCCAGGAAAGGAATCAATAGGAAAACTACAATACAGAGTCCTTCTCTCAAGACACATTTTAGGGATAAAGCTTTCATAAGGCAGAGGATAAGATCCTGGATAGGACTGAGGAAAAGGCTGAACCCTGTCCTTATGTATTTGGCCATGCAGTAGAGCCTCAGGTTCCCATCTAAAACTCGAGACAGTGGTATTTGCTTCCTTCATGAGGTCACTTAGGGCCCATTGACAGAACTAAATAAAAACTATACCTCTGTGTTAGTTATATCATCCTATTACTTGCACAAATAACATCACTGGCTGCACCAGAACAAAGAAAAATGTTTCCTAATCACTAGCACCACACATGCAGCATTCCTTACTAGGCATGAGCCACCTCCTCCTCGTTTGCTTTTGTCGAGGATGTGTGTTGTGCTCATTTCTCCAGGCAGGAGGTTCAGCTTGAGACTCTTCCAGTCCCACATCTCCAAAAATGGCGCTTCGTACAAACGGAGAAGTGAAATGCTGCGCACATGAAGGATGGATGAAGAGTCAGTTCAACATCTCCAACACGCCGAGCTCAGCTTTCCAAAATATTATCAAAAACAAAACCTACCAAAAGCTTTCAGATGTAGAAGTTTTGTTTTCACAGGTCTGCATTCCACCTGAGAAGATGCTCGTGATTTGTTTATGACCTCAGTCAGATAAAGGACAAAGACCAACACTCACAAAGATATCCTGATCATAAAAGTGATTAATCTTTCACACTCACAGGCCCTACTTCTTACTTCCACTGAAGTAAATGGGAGTTCTGCCTTTGCCTTCAATAGGGTGGAGCAGAGCCAGAGACTTTTGTCTGTTAATTCCTTGCGGATTATTTACTGCCTTCCAAGCACCACTGTAAAAATAAACTTCAGATTTTTAAAAAACCACACGCACACACAACAAAAAACAACTGGAGTTAAAGTGTGTGTAAATACTCAGAGAGAAGCACTGGCATAATATCCCAGCAGTATTTTCAGAATGGTTCATTATTTACTCATTAAATCACTAAATGACAAGTCCATTTTTCAGGCTCAGCATGTGCGTTTGTCTCATCAGGGTGGGATGAGACCAAACAATTCCTGATCCCAGGTGTTGCCATTTGCTCCTGAATATCCACCAAGCCTCAGTGTAATGAGCTCTGAGCAGAGACCTGGCCAAACACAGGCTGCACGAAGCCATCAGGAGCATCTCTCCTTGGAACCTCTCTGCTGCTCTTCAGTTGACCAAGCCTAAATTCACAATGAAATGATAAAGAGCAGAAGGCACCTAGCAACACCAGGAAGGCAAAAACGGGAGAAAGGACAAAGCATGAAAACTCCCCAACCTCTATTTCACTGACTTGAAGTTTGCTTCTGCTATCTCAACTAGCAGAGTGACAAAAAAAGAAAACACCACAAAGATAGTTTGAGCATTTCTGCACCACACTGCCACATATTTTCAGGCAGGACTCTTCTGAAAGTAAATCTTTTTCCTGCAGAAAGCACATGAAATGTCACACACTCGCTAACTTGCACAAGTCAGCTGCTGAGAGAGTTGAAAACTACAGCCCCGGACTAAAGCAGAGGCAGTGCTCCTGGCTGAACCTCCATCCTGCCATACAATTCTGATGTCAACTGCTTGGGAAAAGCGGGGCTAAGACAAAGGGGAGCTGAAAGCCCGCGGCTTGAATCCCAGCTATAAAAGGAACAAAAGTGGTAGAAACAAAACTCTGAGGGCTCCTTTGGCACCCAAGGAGGAAGCTTAAAATACAGCCAGTTTCTCTCTCCGCCTCTTTTTTTTTTTTTTTCTCCCTATCTCCTTCTTAAAAACAAAAAAAAAAAAGGGAAGTAAAAAGGGAAGAAAGCATAAAAAAGACAGCTCTTAGAAACAATCTCTTTCTGTGTAAGCTGTTGCCAGAGCCTGAGAGAATGAGCGGTTTCTGTGCCAGCCCATTCACATGGCCAGGTGAAAAGAAACTCATTCCTTTACAGCCACACAACATCTGCTGAGAAAGTGGGAATGGGAAACACCAAAAAGGGAGAAGAGAAGAGCCGAGGCCTACAGGTTAGAAGGGCAGCCCGTTCCCACCAGGGAACCCCTCTTTCACTCGCAGACAACTGCTGCATTTGACATTTCAATGGGAACTGAGGCAGAGCGGGAGGGAGGGAGGGAGGGAGGTGGAGGGGGTGGGAGAGCACACATAAAGGGAACCAGGCAAGAAAAGCGAGGGGACAAGTCTGCACCTCTTTCATTTCTGCTTTCACATCTTCCCCCACCATGTGACAGTCGGGAGAAAGAGGAGAATTTCTTTTAGGCTCGAGCAGAGGGTTGGCACCGTTAAAACCTTCGTCGGGATGAATCGATTTTATGGGGCTTACAGAACAAAATTCTCTATTTTTCGTCTTCCCCCTCTTCCTCCCCCCTTCTTTTTTTTTTTTGTTTGTGCTTTCAATGACAAGGAAAAAAGGATTTACATAAAATAAACAAAAAAAAGAATGAATAGCGGCCAACCCTGCCATGGGCACCAACAGTGGGTGCTTTTAGAAGAGTTACATGATGATTGTTTCAGTGCTCAGCACAGACACATTCATCCTGAGCAGGAATTCTGCATCCTGATCACTTCATACAAGCTCCTGAATGAAAGCTGCACTTCTTGTTTTGAATCTGCTTTACGAAAAAAAGAAGAAAAAAGAAAAAACCCAACTTTCATCCAAACACACACTCGCTAACTTTGTAAAGGCTTCAAAGCAGCCCTGGGCCATAAACGGGTATTATCTCCATTCTACAGAACAGGAAACTGAGGCCCAGAGGGAATCGCTCAGGCAGCGTCCAGAAATGAATCACTGGCAAAGCCCAGTATACAACTAGCTCCCTGGAGCACCATGCTCATCTGCAATGAATGCTGAAATGGCCTTGACTAAATGAGAGGCTCTCTGCTGGCTTTTACGCCAAAGCCCAAACATGAAAACCAAAAATAATGCAAACAAGGCCAAAAGGGAAATAGTGCATTCGTATGTGTCACCACTATTGATACCAGTCATTGAGGTCTGCACACTGGGAAACATGGAGGAGCTTTTCAGCATTTGATGAGGAGGTCTCCTTAGAAGGGCAAGATAAAAATCAGGTTTAGATTCCTCGTGTCACAGTGGGAAATGACATTTTACATCTATAGTCGCTTCAGGTTTGCTTCTTTCCCAGTGAGGATTCCCATGAATTCCTCTCAGGGTCAGACAGGGAGGCAAACAAGCCAGGAGATCACAGGATGAGCACTTCTGCTCAGCACTCAGCATGCACCGAGCGATGGTCAGAGCTGCCCTACTATTTGTCTGGGACCAGGGTCACACACGGGGGAGAAATTCCAAAAAGCCACACAACCTTGAATGTCTGAGCTATAATTCAGAAGTGAGGATTAAGAGGTTAAAATGCTTTGTGTTCAACTGGAATCGGTCTAAGGAGAGTTCAGCATCACTTATCCTTTTGTGAGACAAAAATTGTCAATCTTCCATCCTCCTCGACAGCTGTGAATGAACACCGCTTGCTTTCTGTTCCCATTCTCCTCTATACAAGTCCACACAAACTGTCCCAGTAAGGGGACATTTAGCAGTGGGACAGACTCAAGGGTGATCACACAAAGCACTATGCCAAGCACTACATTGAACAAGTGCAACCTTCTGCCTCCACTCCTATCAAACCAACCTGGTGGCATTAATAGCTCTTCAAGCTTTCTCACCTCCATGTCTTTGCAAGTTAAAGCAGGAACCCTACTTTAAAAAAAAAATTCATCTAAGAGCTTCTGTGCAGGCTGTGTTTTTTGCATTCATCACATCCCCAGCAGGCCCAGCAGCATGGAATAGGAGAGTCCTATGTGCAATCCTAAAACCTCTCTGTCATGCCTAGAGGAAATGACAGGTGCTTTCTCACACCATCTTCTCCCATCACCCCACTGAAGCTTACCTCTGCTAGGAGTTCCAGGCATTCTGCAGAACTATAGAGAAAGTTCCTAGCCTATCTTCCAGAAACTTTCATTTTAATCCTGAAAGAACATGTCAAGAACACGATCTTCGGTTCAATCCAGCAGCAAAAGAGCAAATGCTTCCAAAAACAGGAACATCAGCTGCTTATGCAGACCCACAACTCTAACACATATGAGCACACAGTGGAGCAAACCCAGATGAGCGCAAGGCAAACTGGTCTGCAGTCCACTCTGCATCATGAATTTGCAACAAGAAGTTGGTGGCTTCTCTGTACTGAATGGCCCCATCTTAGCACTGTTTTGCAGCTGTAAGAATTTCCCGTGCAGCCACTGAAACCCTGTGCAGAGCTTCAAAGTGGCAGTAAGAGGTTAAATACCTTTGTGGTGCCTCAGAGCCAGCTGTCAGGAAGAAGGAAGCAACAGGTTGAGAGCTGCTTTTTTTCTAACTATAAAGAAGTTCCCTCATTACTGCAGTTTTGGCAAGTTAGAGAACTTATCTGCAGAACAGCTTATAGCCTCCCCACACGTTAATTCCCAGAAGTGGCTAATTGAGTGCCAACAGAGCAGAGTCACCAAGGCTCGCAGCCTCCAGGGCAGGTGACAAGGACAAGAGCATCACAGCCCATAGGAGGTGGCTTCAGCCAGTGCTGAAGAGGCTTCGCGGCTTTGGCTGCCACTTCTTGTAACACGTAATCAGAAAACAGATAGCCATGGGGTAGTGGTGAGTAATGTGCTGGCTGCTATCTGCCTTGCTGAAAGGGTGATAACAGCGAGACAGTGATAGCCCCACTTCCCAAATTGGGCAGAGCTAAATAATCAGCCCTTTGGAAAAATAACACCGCAGCTCCTCCCCACCAGAACCTTTCCACTCAAGGATAAGCACCAAACATTGCTGTGACTCACACGAGAACATGAGATAGACTTAAGTGTGATTTTTTCCATTAGCAAGTTTGAATGAGCTATGAGTTTCTTCCTCATTGCTGGACTACAAGCAATCAAGAGACAACCTGGTGTTGCTACAGCAGGATTTCGGTGAAATCTTTCCATTCACTAGAGAGGTACAACTTCTTTTCCCAGCCAAGCCATGTGGCAGCAATGTGTCTGTCAAAAGCATTCCTCAGGCTAAATGAGGCATCTTCTACCTCTGCCCTTGGTTCAAGCCAAGATTTTGAGCTCTGGTTCATTCATATTCCACCAAAGATAACTGCCTGTGAGTCACACAAGTGTTTTAGCTCAAAGCACTGCTTTGAGATGGGTTCCCAGCTGTTCTGCTGTGTATTCGCTTTGCCCACAGACATGGGCCAATGACTTCTGGCAGAGCAGGTACTTTGATGAGTGACAGAACACCTGGACCCATCTCAGCTTCAGAGCAACAGAGCCAAGGTCCAGAGATGTTTCTTTAGAGTTGGCATTTCAGTGTTCTCTTGCTCTCCCTCATTGCTCTGGTGGAGATCCTATGAGATTGCTATGGTGCATATCCGTATCTTCCAAAACCAGTGGAGGCAAAGAATCAGGGGCTCAGTACTGGTGTTTGCACACTCCTGGACAACTTGTGCACAGCTGCTGGCACCAGCTTGGCATTTGATCTTCACTCCAAAAAGAGTGGTGATGGGTTGACAGTTGGACCAGGTGATCTTAGAGATCCTTCCAACCTTAACAATTCTATGAAAAGAAAGCTTCCACTTGCTGGCTTAACTCTGGACAGAATGATAGCAGTCTTCATCCAGTGTTGCATCTCAGCTGACCTAAATTAACCTGAGACCCATGAGCTGCATGCAGTGAATTTGAAGCCTCCTCCATCTACCACTCCTCAGTCACATTCTGAAAAACATGGAAAGAAGTAATAACCAGAGAACAAATTTTAAATACAAATGTAATGAAGTCATCCGTAAGACATATGTGGTAACCTACCTGCTCACACTCACAAATAACCATTAAAAAAAAAAAAAAAAAAAAAAAAAAAAACAACCTGAATTTAAAGCAGATGAAAGCCCTGAAGGCTAAAGTCTGCTACCTTCACCCCCCACCTCTGCACCAGTTCCACAAATAAATCTTGTGGGTTTGAAAATAGCTGCTTCCCCACCTCCAACCACAGCCTTGACAGACCCCACCGAGCCTCTCCATCTCATTACTTTCTGGCTATTTCATGCACATACAAATACACGTACATACGCACGCACAAAAAGCTGCCCACTTACAAAGCTGACAGGTAAAATTATTCCCTCCTTCTGCAGCCTTCCTAATTGCCTCCCATGGGCTCTCGTGAAGTGCAGACGTCACTGGCTAAACACTAAGTTCAAGCAGTGTCACTGCTATGCCTTTCATTAAGGCAATATCTGTCTCATAGCTCAGCATATACGTTACTTCTAATTTCACTGTTCGAACCCACAAGTGCTGTGCAGCTTTCCAGGCTGACTTTACATCATTATGCCAATTTCCCACAGTTAAAGAAAATTTTCTCAAGAGCCATTTGAAAGATGTTGATTTTTTTTTTTTAAAGCCCAAACTGTAATTTTTCTAGTGCATTTTGTCCCACATATATGGATGTTCTTCTTCTTCATGGCTTGCTTCATCCATCCAGTATCATTACAAATGAGCTGTAAGAGTTCTTACATGATTTTACACTATTTACCATCTTAAATCTCCACTGATGGAGGCCTGAGATCATCATCTCTGCTTCTTTTTTATTTTTATTTCTTTCTAACAGAAGTGAGCTTCCAAGTTGACTTTAATTTTCTTGCCCTTCACAACAGCAGAACCTCCTACACAAGGCACTGTCACTTACCTCTCCTGCTTCCTCATTTAGGTTACATGCAACTCTAAGTAACAGTGGTGATTTTAATTGGCTCATGGCACCCATCAAGAGTTAAATAAGCAACAAAAATAATTAGCGTTGTGGTTCCTTGTTGGCAAATGGGGCCTGTAGCACTTGCTTCCAAGTTCAGGATGCAAACCTATTCTCCCCAAAGACCTTTTGAACCCTGTTCCCAGAAGTGATAGGACCTTAATAACTCAATAACCAGAGAAAAGAAGCTGTGCAAGAACTGGATTTCAAAAAACCCTACAAACTGGGGAAAAAATTTATATGAATCAGACACAGAATTAACTTAATGACTGATTTACAACAAAAGAAACTACTCCAAAGAGCTCGGATTAATGAACAGCAGCGCTCAACACGATAGCTGCATTCTACTTCTTGCAGAAGGAGGTAGTAAAAACCAAACATGCCAACCCAGGTCCTGAGTGCAGATCCTCACATTTGAAGTCCCTGTCCTAATCTTCAGCAAGTTATTAACAGCTCTGCAATTGGAAACACCAGACTGCAATGTTGGTATGGGATTTTCCAGAGCGTGAGTCCTAATAGAGCACGGTTAGAAATATTGGAAGCGTAGTGCTAAAATACCATGAAGCACCCACTGACTTCCCAATTGATTTCTTTCAGCTGTTGAACCTGCCGGTTACAGACTGAGCAGGGAGTCAATAATCCCCATTTCTATTTCCACCTCTGTCAATAAGAATATCTGGGAGCATTTCTTTCCAGAAAGATCTTCGTGTCCTTCCACACAGGATATCAGTTTGTCAATGCTGACTGATGGCAGAGGTGCCAGGGCAAGCACCTTCCAGCTCCTTTACCTATGGGTAAGAGGCAGCTCCCGTGCTCCAGTTCCCATAGGCCAGATCTCAGCGTCCTCTTTCAGTCTGACAAACACTCAGATTGCAACAGATCACCCAGGATACGAGCAGGTTTGACGAGACGACTGGTACAACTTTAATAGGCAGCTATGAAGCTAAATTCCTCCTTTGCATAAAATGCAAGACCCTCATCGAAGAACACCGAAGCGTTTTTGCCCCCTCAACAAATACCTAAACCTAACCAAAGCCATTGGTATGCATATATTTATTCCATCTGTGCAGCCTATCTCCAAATTAAATACCATTTTTCTGGGCTTGACAGGCAGAAATATGTGAAAGCGAAAACAGCCAGGCAATGGCTAGCAACTGAACACCACAGGTGTCTCATTTCCCCTGAGGGCCACTCTTGCTGTTTGCCCCCCACACCCCAGATGTTACAACCCAAAAACAGAGGGATAGTTAACATGCTGACAAAGCAAAGCATGCTCTCCATCCCTTCTCCACCTCCTCATGCTGATGGAGGCAGGCTACCACCCCAGCCTGCCCATTTCCACCATGAGGTTCACATAGCCAGCTTCACGGCAGCCCCAGCTGCATGATGTGAAACATTACTTTAAAACAGGACAATTTCACCCCATCTCCAGCTCTAAGGTAATGTTTTAAATGTCCCAGAGGATATTTTTCAGTGCTCATACTCACGAATGCTGGAGGTACTCTTCACTACGAAAAAAGACATTGAGGCACTGGGCCACATCCAGAGGACAACAAAGCTGTAAGGGGTCTGGACACAAGTTTGATGGGGAGCAGCTGAGGGAACCGAGTCAGACTGGAAAAGAGGAGCTCAGGGGAGACCTGATCACTGCATGAAAAACTGCATGAAAAGAGGTTGTGGCAAGGTAGAGGCTGGCCTCAGCTCCCAGGTAACAACGATAGTACAAGAGGTAAAGGCACCAAGCTGTGCCAGGGGAAGTTCAGGTTTAATATTACAGCACATTTCTTCTTCAGAGAGCAGTGATGCAGTGGCACAGGCTGCCCAGGGAGGTGGTAGAATCACTGTCCCTGGAAGTGATCAAGAACCATGGGGATGTGGCACTGAGGAATGTGGCCAGTAGACATGGTGGGGGTTGGTGGATGGTTGGACTGGGTGACCTTAGTGGTCTTTTCCAACTTTAGTGGTTCTAAGATTCTAACTCCCCAGGGACAATGAATGAAGGCGATACTCAGCATGGTGCCCCTGCAGTAGTCCTAACTTTGTTTCCAGGGACCAACAAACACCCCCTAGAAGAACCTGGGGCAGACCAGCAGGTCTCTCCCTAAGGGGTGGCAGGACCCAGCGCAATATCCCCAGCAGCACAGCAGCCTGCCAACGCATCCAGCCCCTTGCTGCTCCCAGACATCCGGAGATGTTTGCAAGCACAGCACTACAGGAACAAGGGGGAGGCAGAGGCAAGAACAGGATTTTCAGCCTCAGGTGTTCAAGCACTTCAGGAGAAAAGAAAACAAACTCCTTGCTGCAAGCATCAGGAGGGTTGGAGGAACTGAGATTTGCACAGAGACAAAGGGAAAGACAGAGCTAGATCCAGCATGTCCCTGCTTGCTCCTATCTTGTAAGCACCAGGAGTCTTTCAGTGAGTTGGTCCCATCCCCCAGTGCAGGTTATTTTTCCTTACCACCACAGGTCACGTTGTCCATGCTGTAACACCATGGCCAGCCCGCTGGGGTAAACTAACCTCCACCAAGAGGTTCCTTGTGAAAACAGACCTGATTTGCATCCTCCCAACTCCTGCAGCCCTTATAAAGGACAAGACAAAGCTGCACACTGATTTGGGAAAGCAGAGGGCCCCCAAAAAAGGCAGCTAACTGCTTTGAGTTAGTAATGTGAAAACAGGAGCCCGGCCAGCTCTTACAAAACACACTTTTGACACTGATCTTCCAAACAGGAACAGACTTGTTCGGGCTCTGTAATCATGTACACACCCACACGTGCAGATGTGAGAGGAGAACTCAGATCTGCTGGGCTCCTGCCATCAGCCCTAACCTCAGCCTCCATCCCATCACTGTGCAGGGACAAGCTGGTCGTGCCAACGACTTCAGCAGGGCCTATCCCATAGGCTGCAAATGCTGAGAAGACCTGGATAAGTAGGGAGGAACAGATCAGAGCCCGCATCCATCAAAGGAGGCAGCTAAATGATTTGCCCTTTTCGAGAGCTGCGAGCGCAATGATTGCAAATCATACCGAGTTTGTGACAATAAATCCCACCTCCCATCCTATTAATAAAATATAATAGCAATTCTGAGAATAATGGCCTATTATCTCAAGTCTCAAAATGACAGCACAATCAAAAGGGAGGTGAAATATAGGGCTGGGAGAAGCAGTTCTGGGGAGTTTGCAACCTCCCCGCATGGCACACAAGCGGAGTGGCTTATTCTTTAAAAAAAAAACAAAAAAAACACACACACACACAAGAATTAAAACCTTTCAAATGCACATTTTCAAACAGTCCTCACTGCACATATGTCAATTGTTTGCACAGCTCAGAAGCATTGCCCGGATCTGCCGCCCGAGCTGCAGAAGATGCTGGGTTGAATGAAGCCAACCTCCCACGCTGCAGCTGTTGCAGGGCTTGCAGCATTGCCACCAGAGCAACTGGATGGCAACGGGGACAACAAGGATGGCAAGGCACACGCCTGGCTGTCACTAGTAGAGCAGGTGGGGAGCAGCATTTTTGTTTTGCCCCGGTGGAAATGCATAGAAAAATTAATTCTTCCTTTTTCCCTTGTCTGCATCCTCGTTATCCCTGGGTCTAATTCTCCAGAACAACATCCTGCTCGGTCATACAGCCGCTAACACCAAAACCACCCTTGATCCCCCCCTTGCATCCAGCCACTAATGAAAAAGAAAAAAAAAAAAAAAAAGAAAAACAACAACTGCTTGTGACTTAACTGTGTTCCTCCGTGCTTCATTAGCTTTCATCAGGATGGAAATCAAGACTCGTTTAGTCCTTCAGACTCGTCGTTTGAAATGGGCATAGGGAAATGGGATAACTTTCTGGCTTCCTCAGCATCATTGGGCTTGTTGCCATCGATCCTGGAGGTGTCAGAAATGTCACCCACAGAGATATTCAGTGATAGGCTGTTGATTCTGATCCAGCCCCAATTAGCAACTGCCTGATAATTGTTGACATTGGAGCGCTATGGAGTAAACAGGGGCCTTGATCCAGTGAACCATAAAAATAAATAATAACCATAAAACTACGTCTGCACTATAAAATCTCACGCAATGATTGCCAGTAACGATTCCTGCTATTTATATACACTACCTGGCTGGGAGGGCTCCGTGCTTTGACACAACAGAATCTGCCCTAGCCATCTTTATGGGAAGGTGAAGTGTTGAGCAGGCAGTGAGCCTGCACCATTATCCTGTCTTGCCCTGAGTAAAAGCTAACTTGGGGCTGCAACACCGTGGGCTGATCAATCACTGTACCTCTTCCCATGGGGTCTTTCAAAAAGGCAGGTTTTGAGCACTTGTACAAAGTCACAGGTCTCAGATTCAAGCCTTCCTCAAGCCCTGGGTGACCTATTAAATGTGGTGGCAAGTCCAAGGAACATGCTCAAAGCAAGCTTGAAGACATCTCAAATAAAACATGACCCCACTCAGACATTGGCTCAGATTAACCTTTCCTGACACCTCACCTTTAGTATTGCTTTAGCAAACGTAGGTATATTAAAAAGAACGTATTTGCCAAAAGCCATTTTCAAATCCAAACCTATTGATTTACAATTGACTTTCTCCAGAAAGCATTATGTGACAACTCACTTGTGAATCAGCCTGGGCTTGAAAAAGCAATCTTTATCTTTGCCAACCCCCAGCTGTGACCAGTTCTTAATGAGCCACAAGCAGGGACACAACTTGGTACTCATTTAAGAACTCCATTACTAAAAACCACAGGAACTGGATCTTCTCTCACCATCCTTTTGGTGCAGCTCAGTAGGACGAGGCACCAGAAAGGCTTTTAATGGTTTGTTTTGAGGAACATGGTTAGCAGGCATGGCAGGGTGGGCTAATGGCTGGACTAGATGATCTTAATGGTCTTTTCTAACTTTAACATTCCTGTGATTTAGGGACCAGCCCTACATATGGGAGTTTGTGCAAACTCCCTTCACCTTTGAACTGTAGAACAAACACCTTAAAGCCTTCTTAGTGCTGTTCTGTCTTGTATGAAAGGGAGATTTTAATACTTCGCTACCTTTACCAAGCTCAATATATCAATGTTTGCAAAAAGCCGTGAGATCCCTTAAAGGAAGATGACAGTATGAAGTTATCACTTGCAAACAGCCTATTGATGTGTTCTCCAGAGCAGCCAAATTAATACAGTACCAACTCCTTGCCCATGTTCTACGTAATTAATTCAACACTTGGATGACATTTCATTTAATCAAGACATATCATATCTTCTCTTTCAGTTGAAAGAATCACCAAAGTTATAATGAAAACAGGTCGATACATCAACTGCCAGCAATTTTTCTCTGTATTTCTGCTGGGCTCCAAAAGCCAGAGAAAAAAAAGAGCGGATTCCTCCCATCCTTGATTTGCTCCCTCCTCACTCCATACTCCCAATGATACCCGAGTCACTCGTAGGCTGTGAACTTCTCAGAATAAGGACTACATTTTCATTACATTTGTTCGCAGCAGAATTGGTAACAATTATTTTCTTTCCCCCAAACAAAAGCATGTTTTCTTTTAAATTAAAAAAATATATATAATTGTCAAACCAGACCTGACCATCTGGCCCTACATCCTGACTGCGATGGGGATTGGCTCCAGCTGTTCCAAGGGAGTTTTTTTTCCCCCCTCCTCTATAGCAAGCCAATTTTATTCTGATACAACAAGGCTTCCATCCCCTCCAAGCTTTTCCAAGAGAATCTACGGCTTCCCCATTTCCGCCCCCCCAAACTGTGCTTTCAGAAAGGCAGTGAAGGAGTCAGCCAGTGAAAGAGCACCCCTTGTAATTCCAACCTTCCATGATGAGTCAAAACAAAGAAAAAGAGCTCCTTGCCATACCAGACAGTTCTCTACTTGCCCCATTTTAGCCAAGATTTCATGAGATAAGTTCAGCTGCCTTCATGCTGTGCTCAGGGTATTGCAGCCCCTTCCCCATGGGACTGCTGGAATGGCCATTCCAGGTTCCTAATGAGGGAAGGAACTGGAATGCTGTAAACTCACAACTTTGTCTGCTTCGTGTAAATCAAAGCACAGCTGCAAAATTTGGGAACAGAAAAAAGTGAAGGAAAAAAAAAAAAAAAAAAAAAAAAAGAAACTACTCTCCCACCACACACATCCAAAATATAAATACTCCTGGCTAGTAAATGTCACTTGACACTCTCACATCAAACCTGTCATCAGCTCCAGCATTTAAAGGAAAAGCACTGCTGGGGTTGAGTTCACAAATCTGTCCCTCGCTCTAATTTCCAAGCAACCCTTTCATATTAATTATTCCTAAGTATGCCATAACGACACATTAAATTTGCATGCAGAAGTCTAGTTAAATCCCAAACAAGCGGAGACTTCTGAGAAGGAACCGCACAGAAGAGAAATGTATTGTTTTAAATAACCACCTACTGCTGTGCTGGGGCACAGAACAGATTTGGTAGCAGTAAAACTACTGGAGAGAAGCAAGAATATTTTGAAAACAATACATTTGGGTCCTACTAACACAGGAACAAGTGAGCAAACATAGTAGGGTCGGAACAGGGCTCTGGGGTGGGTTGTGGGCCCTGCTGAGATTCACATGGACCTTCCCACAGTGCACCAGGACGTTTTTTTTATCTCACAACTGATACCATCAATGCTAAGCAAATTGCTTACATAATTACACATATTTGCACAGTGCTGTCAGTTGCAGCTGATGTCACTTGCTATTTTCCCCTGTTTTTTCAGCCGATAAAAGCTTGTTTTATTTATTTGCAACTCTCTTTGTAGCACTTCTTACACACTGTGCCAGGTATACTTCTAATACCTGCTTTATAGCCACAGATGTGTTGTTACAGATGGGGAAGGAGAGGTATCCAGCCGAATTCACCCTTCCCACCCCATGGAACACTACTGTTAATTATAGCTTACCTTCCATATTAATCACATTGTCTTTACAAGGCAATCAGTCATCCACATACCACAGCCAAAAAAGGATCATAACATATCATGTCCTCATCAATCAGCACTCAGTGTATTTTAACTTTCCCATATTCAGCTGGTAAAGGTTTTCTTTCAAGCAAGATGCCTTTTATTTTAGATTAGTAATGATCATCAGGACCCCATAACAGAACAGAGAGCCACTTATCCCTAGGAAGTGGAGCGATCCTAGGGCAGGATGCCTGTCCCTAATGGGCTCAGTCACTCTAAGAAGCAGTGCTCACTACATCACAACACCCATCCAAAAACATGGCACAACATACAAGTTTGGCCTCATGGGCACATCATCACACAAAGTCCCAGGCTGATATATAAGAACATCAAACAGGTTGGCAGTGTGTAGAAAAGGTGGGTGTTGGCATTCAGCAAGACGCAGTCCAAGAGGGGCTGCAGGAGATGGTGAGCTGAGCAGATCCACTATTGGGTAGAACACCTGCAACACACCAGTGGCAGTTTGGGAACAAGCTGAAGGACAAAGGAGCTGGCCCGCTGTAAGGTATATGGCTTGTCAGCTCCCATTTTTTTTTTTTTTTTTAACCTGAAGGAATGAAAAGAAGGTGTGAAAAGCCAAAATGCAACAGTGGGGTGACACTGAGGAGCTGCATATTTGGCTCCAAAAGCAAACAGTCGCTGAAAGCCAGGCATCAGAGCAGCTGTACCTGAGCTGTGGCTAACAATAGGCTTTGTTCTCTGGGGGATGGAGCAGGGCAGGAAGCCTTTGACCTGCAGGTCAATGGTTCAAAACCCAGACTGATTTCATGAACACTAAGAAGGAGATCCCACCTGAGGGTTGTTTGCTTAAGTGAAATATCCAGGAAAGCCCCCACTGCAGCCCCCCAGCCTGACAGCTGCCTGTCAGCCCTCAGTAGCAAGATTGTCAGAGCCCTGTGCCATACAGGGGAGCAGAACCTGCAGTCAGAGGAGCCTCGGGGTGACCAAACCCATCATACTGCAACCACAGTCGCAAAATAATCTCCTCAAAGCAGCTCAATACCTACAGTAGAAGACTAAAGGGAAATGTTACAGTCCTAGGTGAAGAAAAACCCAGGGAAAGATTCCATCCTGGAACCTAGGAAAGAACCAACGCCAAGCCTTCGCCCTTAACGTTACAGGGTTTACATAACATGCACACTTAATAAGAAGCCTGTTCAAAAGGCCCTGGTTACAGTGCACTCTTGCTCCATGGAGCCACCAGGCTGAATCATTAATTATTAGAGGGAAAAGAAAATAAGGTCTAAATTAAAAGCAAACCCAGAGTTTATTAGGGATGTAGAAAACCAGACATGAAGACAGACAGCTCCATCTCATATCTGAGAGCAAGGGAACAGGGCTCATTTATGGTATTGCTTTCAATGGGTAACTGCCCCTTTCTGTTCCTTGCAAGTATTGAATGCTGACTGCACCCCAGAATTAGAGCCAGGGAGGACATGGCATTGCCTCTTAGGTGTAAAGTGAGCTGCAGGGGCAAAGGGACACAAGGGTGATGACAAAAGGGAAAGCAAAAAGAGAAGCTGCAAAAAGGAGATGTGAGAGGAGGCAAAAGGAGTATCCTCACAGTCCTCCTAGATACAGCCATGCAACCGCCTTGTGCCCTGGCTAGTAACAAGTAGCAGTAGAGACAAATTTGAACTGGAATTTAATGAATCCAGCTAATTCATTATTTGAAAGACTCTTATAATGGTTTTCAGTTTTATTTCATCTCAATTTTTTTTTTTTTCCTTCCAAGCCAGGAGCACCAGATGGCCAATACCAGTCTCATTGCTAGGTACTAATCAGCCACTTCCATATGATATTTGCCATGAAGAATTAATACAATTAGGTCAGGATGTAAAGACATCATATTATTCATGGCAATAAGCCCAGATTTACTATTTATTCCTCCTGCAACTGCCTGCAGCCTGAGTGAGGTCAGCATCCAGGTCCCTCTTCATTGCAGAGAGCTGAGCTACTCCACCTCTCATTGCACAGCAATTCTCTTTGCAGCCCTGATTATTCTTACTCCCTTTCCAGGAAGAACACGGTCAAACTGAGTTTCAAAATGAAACACCAAATGCATGCTTAAAAATTATTAAATCAGTAATTATTATTAAATCACTGGGGTTTTGTCTTGCCATCCCCCGAGCTCATGCCTAAACCAGACTGCTGCCCCACACCACAGCCAACATCGCAGCAGGGCTGCCCACAAGGCAAACCCTCTTCTGCATCCCACATGATGGCTCTGCTCTCCTTCCTCTGGCTACTTGCAATTCAAGACATCTGTGTTTACTCCGTGACCCATAACAGAGGGTTGTTTTCCCTGGAAGGGCTCCATCACTGCCTCTCTCCCGGTTCCTACCATGTGTCCACTTATTTAACTTTTTTTTCCCCCAAGAAGGTCTGCATGCTGCTATTTTCAGCACCCTCCATGTGCTAGAGGCAATTCATACTTTGGGACACATGGCAAGGACTGCGGAAATATTTCCTGTTATTCCAAGAAGAGGTTTCTCTCCCTAACAAAAAGCCATCACAGTGCTTCAAAGACCCACGTTGCAGCGTGGCTGGACGTCCTCTCGCATGGAAGAAGAAATTATTCCTTCCTCTGACACCTGACCAACTAATATAAAAGTCTCCCTACTTGAACCTCATTATTATCCTGGTGGAGTAAAGTTTGTGTAGAAAATGAAGTGCAGAGCAGAATCCACTTAAAATCCATCAGGAGGTGTGGGAATGCACAATGCAGTGCGCTGGGCAGACAGTGGTCCTCTTGCAGTGGAGCAGATTACCCAAAGTTCAGTGGGCACAGACCTACCCACCCCAACTCCATTTCCAAACAGACAACTCGGACACAGCTTTCATAGACATTCCCCTCTCCTACTTTAGGAATCATAAAGATTGGAGAAGACCACGAAGATCACCCAGTCCAACCACACCCCATCTCACCATGCCCACTGACCACATCCCTCAGTGCCACACACCCCCATAGTTCTTGATCACCTGCAGGGATGCTGACTTCACCACCTCTCTGACAGCCTTTTCTAATGCCTCACCCATCTGAGAATTATTTTTTCCTAATATCCAACTTGAACCTGCCATAACTTAATGCCATTACCTCTCATCCTATTATTATCACCCGGGAAAAGAGGCCATCCCCCATCTATCATACAGTGTAGAAAAGACATAGAGCCTCATAGGGCTACCAGCCCTCACTTTTGCAGCTGAGCACCTTCACTGTATTATTCCTGCATGACAGCAGAAAGACTGAGTTGCCATCTCATCACCTCCTCGTGGCAAGACACCAAGGGATGCTAACTCACAGACCAGGACCAACCTCACCAACTAACATCTTTCACACATGTAAACCCTTTCTCACTCTTCCACTTCACTTTGTGACCTTTGGGGTGGATAAAAAAAATATGGTACAAAAGTTTCATTATTAATAATACCATTACTGTACAGTAGGGTTGATTAAAAGGCATAGGTAGGAATGGGTGCTAATGGAGCAGCCCAGCTCTATTAGCCATCCTCCCAGCTGGGTCCTGAAAACCTAGAGGGGAAGCTGGGTTCCTTCTAGCAGGACCAACCCTCTTCCCCTCCCTCCTGCCCCATGCTGACATTCTCTCACCATTCCAACAGCCGGGAGGTGCTTGGCTGGGGCTCTTCTCAGGGCCTGATCCCAAAAGCAGCACACGCAAGAGAGGAAGGGCTTTGAAGGCGGACAGCCTCAGGTGTGAGTGCTGACTGCAGACATTCCTGCAAAGCAGGGCCAGGAGATTTGTTACCTGGAGAGGGCTGATGCCTGATGAGTGATGTCTTCATCAAGCTGTCCAAATGGGGGTTATCCCGCCCGCAGGCAGCTTCTGCCTTGCCAGGGCCATGAGCCCACATGCAAAAGCCTTTGTAAGGTCCTTAAGATGTCTGTGAGAGAAGGGGAAGAACTGGTTGGCTGGGGAAGGGCTGCCTCTCCTGCTCAGTGTCAGCTGGTGGGGAGATGTGGAAGGCTGTAGCAGCCTCCAGCGTGGAGCCTGCTGCAAAAAGCCCTCCTACTAACATGCTTGTGTCGCCCATCTGGCAGCCTGCCCAACAAAGGCAGAGTGGGACACGTGGGGTTTTCAGCATTTCTCTGATTTCTGGACTTGTTTGCAGAAGAGCTGGGAGAATGTTTGAGTATGCTGCAGTGAGGTGCAAAAGCCTGAAGGAAGGCCTGGAACTTTCCAGCTCTCATAGCCAAGGATGCAGCCCAAAACATGGCACCTTCACCACCAGTAGAAGAAAGCCCACACAGCAGTGCTGAGGGGTTGCCACCCATCCCAAAGCAGGTCTGGTCACTAGTAGGATAACAGCTATGCTACCTCACCAAGGTACTGGCACAGCCAGGTGATGGGGACCCCAGGTGCATGGCTCACAAACAAGAAGGCAAGAAGACTGACATCCTCACTTCTTCTCTAGAAGATGTAAGATCAGAGGGGCTTTCCACAGGACATGACCCCCTCTCAGTGCCATGGCCAGAGACTCAAGTAATCCAGAGGACCTTCAGGGATCACACAACTCTGCCACTGCCAGACTCACCACAGGCCATACAGAGGGGTTAAAAGGGTCCACATATGGCTCTCATTGCTCTTCCTTTTATCCTGGTCATGCCCAGCAGGCAAAGAAGAGCTGGAGGAGGTGGGAAGCAAGGGGGTGGGTGAGGGCTAAACTGGGGGGAAGGCAGGGAAAAAGCCTTTTCAGCACAGACAGCAAGGAGGCTGCCTTGCCTGCCTCAGGGGACTATTAAGGGACTATGGTGACTTTCATCTCCAGGTCACCAGTTCAAATGTGGTGGAAGGCAGGGACAACAAAGGTATTATGTGAAATTAATTGCTAGTCTCAAGTCCAAATCCTAGTACATGTGTGTCCATTTTGGACAAACTTGCACCAGTCAAAAACCACTCAGACAGCAGAGCAGCAATGAGAGATGAAGCTCCTGCTTCAACCCCAGATGGAAACCTGCCTTTGGCAGAGGTCAGCATGATCAAACAGCACTTGTCCCATTCTCCCAATTTCCAGAGGTACTGTTCTCACACCACACATACTTCCATAGAAATAATTTCAAGATGCAGCTCAGATTCACATATCCTGAGACAATAATTCAGAGCAACGAGTAACCCCTGAAGCAAAGCTGGAATCCTTCTTCCCCAAAGAAAAATGAGATAACAGGATGGAGTTAGTCTGGGAGATGCACAGGGCAGAGGTCATCTTTTTGTTCTGATTTTACACAGACATCAGCACAGCAGCTCTGAATCTATCAGTGCAGGCAGAAGTGCAGATGGAGGACCCCACTCACTGCTTTGAGCAGTAACAGCAGCACTGCTTCAGGCCCTTGGGGTGGAATTAGTGATCTCATTTGAGTTTCAAAGTGAATAAAAATATATGAAAGAAAACTACTCATTAAGGTGTTCAAAAACAGCTAAATAAAGTATTTTATTATATTTTGCATTCATGGAAGATTGAGCTTCTGTAACAGAACAGGGCACCACAGGACATAAAAGAGAGGGTCCACAGCAAATTGCCCACATGCCAGACCAGCAGCCTGCACTCTTTGTGTGCCTCCATATGTGGGACTGGAGAAAAGCACCAGGAACCTGCCTTTTGTTCTTGGGGTATCTCTGGGATGGCCAGAAAGCAGAAGGTGAATTTGAAGCCTTTCTAGGCAGCATGCTCCCATGAAAGAGCCAAGCAATAGCTTCAGGAACTCACAACACCACCTCCAAACTGGGCTACACAGGACTCTGCCACACACCAGGGGCCATTCTCCAGCCACGAAGATGGACTCATCCTCACCACTCACCTGTGAAGAACACCAGCTCCCTCACACTAACCAGAAGCATCACCTTGCTTAACTCCTCAGTTGAAGATGACAGCAGATGCTCTCAGCTGAGAAACATTTATTGCCTGCAGAATTACAATTGCATCTCTCTTCTCCCAATTAGAAGCAGGTCTGCCTCCTGTCAGGCGGTGGTTCACTCTGCTCATACAACCCACCTCATATTGGTTTCCATGTAAAAATAAAAGATTGCCTTTCCTAAGCTGCTTATTGCTGCTTGTGCTGACAATAATTCTGGGGAAATTGGTCGTTGCCACTGCTGATGACCATTAGCACGCTGACCCGCTTTGACTTTGCCATCAGCTTTGAATATCAAATCAGTGATTAACGACATCCAGTAATGACCCTGCCAGAAGGATCCCAGTGTTTCTCCAAGTAGGGACCCCCTGAACTGGATCATTACAGGAACTTGTCATTTGTCAGCAATTTAAAAGCTGATAAGTCAGCAGGGCACACTCAGTGATGAGACTCTGCTGGACTCCTTGATATGCCTGCTGTAGTTTTCTTTCTTCACTGGCAGAGACACACAGAATTCATGTGATTATGGCAGTCTTGTTTGGTAGCTGCATCTGAGAGACCAGCACAAGGGTCGTCCCTTGCTTGCTCCCTCACCCCTTCCCCCAGAGCATCTGCTGTTGACCATCTAAGGTTGCGATTAAAAAAAGAAAAACAACACTTGTTTCCAGTTATAGCTCAAAGACATGAACAAAAAAATGCATCAGAGGCAAGATATTCACCCTAACAAAATACCCGGCCATCCCTTGGATACTTTTACAGGGGCTCCCTAAGGAGCTCCTTCGAGTTGCATCAAGCAGGTGAGCCATGCTCAGAAGCTGCCTTTACAGCTGTGAGTGCTTCATAGTTCTAGCAGGAAAAGGGAAAGGAAGACAGATGCTCAGTAACGAGGCTATTGTCAGTGCCTGGCATCACAGCAAGGCTGTATAATGTCTGCTGAACTCCCTCCTCCTGCAGGAAAGGAAATTAAGGGCAAGAAAGACTTGAAAGGCTCCAGCTGAGACACTGGAGGTATCGAGTCAGGCACCATGGGGCAGTTTGGCCAAAAAAGGAAAACGTCCAGGATTTTCAGCAACACAGAAGCAAAATAAACAGCAGCCTCCACCATTTGCATCGTTCCAATCTAATTTCTGTCAGAGAACAGGATAAATTTAGGTTTGCTGGACCTCATTTGAAGCATGACCTCTCTGTAACTCAGCTTCCTTTTTACTTGCACAGGGTTAACTCTGGCAGACTCAGGAACAAGCAGAAGATCCCATTTCCTTCGGGCCCATCTATCCCAGCTGTGAGCAAGGGCTGCAACAAGCATGCTCCAGGAGGACAGAAGCTATCTCATCTATAAGCTGAAGACTGTCACTCGTATCAGCACTGCCAGCACACTCAGAGCCACCCTGAAGGAAGCTGCTCTCCTGCTGACCCCATTCCTCCATGGCAGCACAAACACAGAGCTCTACACCACTGCTCACATAGCAGCAACTAGAGCCACCCAAGCTCAAGTAAGCATCCTCACATTACGATATTGATGAGCCACACCTCAACTGGGAGGCTCCAGAGACTCTTCCTTCCAGCACAGGGCATTCCTGCAAGCCGTGCGTACAGCTCTACAGCTACAAGCAAGGATGGAGCCGGGCAACAGCATTCCCACCTCCTGCAGCCTCCCCATCTCCCAGCTCACTCGTTGCCTAAGCAGCACAGCAGGAGCAGAACCACAGCTCTCATTTATCAGTAACTGCCAGCAACCCCTGCCAAAGACCCTTCTCCTACCTGCACTGAACAACTTCCTTCCACGTTAAAATAATTTCTTCAAAGCAACTTCATTTGATCCACTACACTCCCATTCTCAGCTCCACTGTGTGTGCGTTTTTTTTCTTTTAAAATCTTTCCACTTGCTTTGCAGCAGAAAATCCATAACTAAAACTTCTCCCTTTTAAGCAATGGGGATTTCCTTTTCCAGCTTCCCTTTAGTAAGTTCAGTGAGGAACCAGCACCGTCTAAGGACCCAATCAGGGCTTCTTATCAATTAGAGCAAATGGCACCCAGCTGAGCCTGTCTCCCGGTTGGGACCCATTAGCACTCAATTAAGACAACCTCGAGCACTGCCATTCTCTTTGTTAGAGTTCTGTCTCTCCATTGGTGCACACAGAACCCTCAGGAGGCAGTGCAGAGTTGTCATGTAGTTGTCTGTCCGTTGTATGGCTGGAAAGCCATGGATAGCAATAATGAGTGTTACCAGCAGGCTGTGTTCTTAGGGAACTCTGTGCATAGCTGTTCTGGTGCTTGGGTTATGCCATTAGCTTTGCCTCATGTTCCTTCCTGTTTTCTGAGCTTTAGGAAGTGTGGGGTGCTGTCGTGTGGATCTCCTTTGGTCTTGGTGGCATCAGGCTGAGGATCGGTCCTGCAGCCTTCTGCTACCTGCCAAGTCCTGTATCTTACTGACTGGTTAGATCAGCTGGATCAGCTTTTCAAGGGCATTTTTGGTTTGTTTGATGCAGTCGCATAGGTCAGAAAGCAAATAACAGTGACCCTACACGTGGGAAATAAAAGAGCTTGATCTATTTGTACTGAGGTTGTGAGGCAGGAGCTCTGCTCTGCTGTGCAGTCCCAAGCGAGCCAAGGCTGCCAGGGAGCAGCACACATTCCTTCCCTGCTCTCCTCTGCGATTTATTTCTATGCCACACATCTCCAAACAGCACACTAACTTTTGGTGTACTTTTAATACATACATTAAAATATCCATGTCTGCCTTTCCATGTGTATATAAAAGCAGGGGGACAGGGAAAGGGAAATTATTCAGACGACCTAGCAACTCAAAGCCAGCCAGAAGGCATTACTTCTCCTGTGTTTCTGAAAATAGCTGGTGCACATTTGACTTCAAAGTAATAAACAGTGCAGGCATTTTTCAGCCATATTTATATCCCTATAGGAGGACACAGCAAAAGACTGGGTTAGTGAATGAGTTTCTCTCTTTGCTGCTTATGCTCTGGATGAAGCTGAAGTGATACTTCCAAAAAAAACCATCCGTTTTCAGGCATAAATCACTTTTTCCTCTCTTCTCTGCTGCTCCAGGTGCTTCAGGGAATTTATCTACAGATGCACAAAGCGCTGGGCTTTCTGGCTCTGCCTGGTGTATGGATGCCATCTGTCTCCAGTGTCTGGCATAATTTATTTCCAATTTTCAAGGTGTTTGAACTGATGATACTAATTTACGTCCAGTGCCTTAGACACCTAGGGATTCTAGCAGGGACTGATGTGATCACTCTGCTATTTAAGCCTGAAAGTGTTCTGCCACATTATGCCTGAAGCCTCTAATGAGACCTTGTACCACTGCCTTTGTGAGCAGTCTCCTAATTAAGCGTTTACTCCGTGGTCCCACGTGCCAGACATCCCACCAGCGTGAGCATTGCAGCTGCTGAAGAAGCAGCATCTTCGAAAAGCTGTATCCTAGAAGTCAACCAGATTGTCATCCAGCCTGGCTGTAGGGAAACACAATCCATACATAACCATTCCTTCCATCTGTATAGGTGGGAGAAGGAATAATTCTGCCCGTCTTGGGTGGAAGGCAGAACATTATTTATACTCTTTTCATTAAAGATTTCGAAAAGGAAATATTCACCTATTCCTGAATAGCAACGATTCCTAGGAAGAATGTGGCCAAAGAGACAGATGAAAATGCATCGCACCATTCCTCCAAAGGGAAGAAACAGGTGAAGGGGCCATTGGTTGGTCAGCACATCAAAGCAGTGCTGGAACCTTTGTCGTGCCCATGAATAAAGCTCATTTTGTCTTCCTAAAAGCAGATCCTGGGCTGCATCGATTCCCCACCACTGCTTTCAAGGGCTGCAGCAAAACCAATCAACTTGATGTCATCGACAGCTTTTGAGACATTGACTCAGGATCTCTGGAAGGCAAAGAGGACAATGCAACCTGGAAAGTCCTCCTTCCTTTCAGCCTGCCCTCGCTTCCCCTCGCCTTGTTCTCCCTCTCCTCTTTATTAAGCTGCTTTTGTGGGCTTTCACCCATTCTCTCCAATAGTGAAAAGTAGGAGCAAGAGAATCTCCTCCTCCTTTTTTTATCATCCTTTTTCAAAGTGCAGCGTGCAATGGAGCTCAGAGCTTTCAGGGTCCACAACACACCGCTTTGTTGCTGCCCCAGCATTGTGCTTCCCAGGGCAGTGCAGGTGCAGTTTTGTCTGGGTGTTAAACATGGGCTAATTAGCAGGAGGGAGGGGAACAGGATTGTGGCTGCTGCATTCCTTACACGGAGGCACTCAGGTTGCAAACCCATAGCCCAGGGACCGGGGCACAAACCACCATGTGTTGCTGGAAACAGAGCGAGAAGGTGGGGGGAGCTGAGCATTGGGCAGCCGTGGGGGTCCTCCAACCTCACATTTCCAGAGCCAAAGAGTTTCTCCTTGTTCACATCCCCCGCTTGTGAGCCCAGCGAGCTCAGAGCAAATCTGTGCTGACTTTGCAGCATTTCACATTTACTTTGGACTCACTTTGCGCTGGTGTGAATGGCTGCACATGGAGCAGGGGAGCAAAGATGTGCAAGTGAACCACAAAAGGCCGTACAAAATCTATGAAGGAGGCATTCCAGAAAATCAGTCAGGTAATTTTGCATCTACATTAAGTCTCGGATCAGGCAAAACTTGCTAGATAACCACAGTTCAGACAAAAAGCCCAAAATCCCATATTGTGTTTCCTGCATCAAATGAAGGGCAGTTTCGCAGAGACCGTGTTTGTGGGAGTTTTCATCAATGGGTTTCAGGCAACATAAAACGTTCCTGGCAGTGTTTTCAGCTGTGTCCCAGAGACACTTAACTCTGTACTTAATTCAGGTTTAATAGGCTGTGATTATATTAAACAAATTCCAGCTGAACTGATTATTTAATACACAGTTACACCTCTTTAACAGCCACGCAATTGACTGTTACACCTCAATAAATGTATGTTTCTCATCCATCGCCTGGCATTTTATTTCAAATCCCATAATTTGCCTTTGCAAATCTCAGACCTCCAAAGCCCTGCTGGGGTTCAACCCTGCCAGAATCTGCAGTGGCAGTGGGATGGCACAGAACAACTGCTGGTGGCTTGTGGCAGATAAAAGCATTTCCCTTCCCCTCTCCTGTGTGGTTTTAGGGATGCAGGAGGGATTGGTTTGGTTTCAGGGATGCAGAAGGAGTCCTCACATCCCATTGAAGCGCTCAGCGCTGGCGGAGCAGCTGCATCCTTCCACCCCAGCGCTGGCCTCCTCTCAGGAAGTCAGAGATCATTCTGCTCTCAACAGGCTGTAAAGAGTTTAAAGCTTTGAGAAGTTCTAGAAATGGATAATCCAAATTTGATGCTTGGAAATTCAGAGTCCTGTGCCCGTTGTTGCTTTCGGTTCACCCTGGGATACTTTTGTTTTCCCTTCTTACAACCCTGCAGCTCCTCTGAAGCATCTTTATGGCAGCACTGTCGGGCAAGCAAGATGATCAGAAGACATATAAAAGAAGTCGCTTCCAAAAGCTGCATCCCTTCGCAACCCAGCAATCTGAGTAACAAGCTGTGATTAAAAGCACATTTGTTGCCATCTGACAACTGCACAACAGACACATGCAGATTGTGCTCCGAGTTGTTTAAGCTAACGAATCGCTTAGCATCTCAGAAGGCAGCGTCAAAATAAAAATGATACATACCAGCATTTAATTACTTTCTGGTGTTACTACAAACAAAATGGGTTTTTAGGAGATGCATTTCACAGAGGCTTTTATCCAAGAAGCCGCAGAAACTGTGAGCTAGGAGTACCCTATGTCTGTCCTTCGTCCCAAATTCCGGGGTGCACAGTAACTAATGGGTCTGATCTGTGTGTCAGTGTAAGGACAGAGAGCCTGAAAATATAGACGTCATTGGAAAAGAAGAAAAGGAGCAGAAAGGAAGAAAAGGAGCAAAACCGGTGCTTTTTTCTCTCTTTAGTGCTGCCTACCCTTTCAGAATGAAAGGCACACCCCTTCACACTGCTGGCTGTGGGAGCTGCGCTTTCCCACTCACTGCAGCCTGCTGATGCTGGTAGTTATAAATGCTCAAGAGCTAATAAACACTTCTCAGGGCTTAGCACTGTAGAGCCACACAGTAAGGAATAGACAATTCTTTGTTATCATCATACATAGCCCCTTCCTTAAAATGCTCTGATTCTCAGGCAATAAATCAGCCTTCTTTTGCCAACACACTACAGCCCATCTATTTGTAATAAAAGCTATTTTTTCCACATTCCATATCCTCATGATGGCTTTATTTGCAACGTGCACACGCAGAAAGAAAATGCAAATCTTGCATTTCTGAGGAACAGTTATTTCTGTGAGCAAATACTCCTCAGAGCAAACAGAGAAGTCTTATCCTCATCCAGCCAGCACAGTCTTTACTTGCTCTATATTTCCCTGACACTGTCACAGCTCTGCACCATTCCATCATATGGTAGAGGTATTAATTCACTATTTCCTGCATTATACAATCCCCACTTCCTTTCCAGTTTTCTCACTCTAATGATGCTGTAATAAAAAACAGAGGTAATAATGAAATTGGAAAATAGCGTAATTTCTAGCTGGCAAAGAGAGTTGCTGGAATGGAGTGCAGCTCTGGAAGCTGCCGTGCTTCTAGCTTATTAGATGAGGGTTTTGAACAGCGTTTGAATGACTGCTTGAGAACTGCCTCAACAACCTGCCAAAGCAGCACTACTGGATCCCAAAAATAACAGACGTGGGGCTGATGGTCAAAACCAGGTAGAGGAAAGGACGCATGGGCCAAAGGCGGTTATACTCAATATTGACAGAGAATTCCCCTCAAATAGGGCTTCTAATGAGGTTAAGTGGAAACTGTTTTGTGCTCCAAACCAAAGAGGGCTTCAAGATGCAGGGTATTGCTGTTCTTCAGGGGAAATCACTCCCGACTGCACGTGAATAAACAGGATCTGAATCAGGACACTAAAATGAAGTCTTAATGAGCAATTTGGAGATAACATTTCAGCACACCCAGAGAAGCACCTTCCCCATATGTTCTACCCCTCAGCTGATTTTCAACACTTCATTCATGCACCTAGGACAAATTGTTATACAGATGCGTTTTCCCAAGAGGAGCCCTCATGATGTGGTTAGAGATACTGATCATCTGGCTGGCTTTAGCTTCCAGAATTCCTAATCCCAGGGGAAATAGCAATTCAAAAGCTGCGTGCTCTTGGGAAACACAGGAATATCCTTCAAACCTTTTTTATGGGCTGAGTTTGCCAACGGAGAAGTTTTGTACGTAATCTGAAATGCATTGAGTTGGTTCAAGCTCTGGGCAGGGGGTATCTGAAAACTGCAGAGATTGGCACAGATATCAGGATATCACTGAGAGCACAGAATTTGCCAACTGAAAGAAAAACCTGGGCATTTCCCATCCCTCAGAACTCTTCAGCTACATGGAGAAGATGGCAATTCAGATGCTCTTCCCAATCGAGCTGAAGAAATACCCTTCTGCTCCTACCACACATTGTGAATGCAAGAAAGGAAACCACATAAGATGGCTACAGTATGAGTGTTCTGACCCTCCCAGCCAGCTCACATTGGCTTTTCCATAGGCTGCAAGTCAGGTGTGGAGGTGGTTTCCTTTGCTCAGGAAATGTGGGCAGAGATAGGCAGCTGTCAACTGATAGTATCAAGTTGCATAATTAGCTTTCAATTTGTATGCCCTCACAGAGACTGTATAGTAGGGGAATCAAATAGATCTGAAGATAAAACAATGGCTGTAGGGTCATACAGAACATGCAGTCCTCTCCCTTATCTATAGCTCCTTCTGCTCTGCAAGCACAGGGGCAGCCTGCATTCATCTGTGCAGGACTGACCTCTGGAAGCAGCTGCTTCCTTCCTCTGCATTTACCCTTCACCCCCCATCTGCGTGGGGAAAGGGTCCTGCATCATTGTGTGCGTGGCCACCACTTTGCACGGATATGCTAGCAATATTAAATTCAATCAGAGCAGTAAATTATCTCCATGCCATTGTCCTTTCAGCATCCCCGCCTGCTCACCACAGCACTGGCTGCAAGCAGAAGGATCTGAATCTTCTCCATCCTGACATTCATTTGTTCCATTGCAGGAATGATCCGCTGGCTCTTTATTGGCCCTATAGATGCTTTTTTAACAGCAGTGACCAACACAAAATTTATTACTGGAATTTAAGCAGGCTTTGTGCACAAGTCACACCTGGATTCCCCCTTTTGCGATGACAGAATTTCCTGAATTTAAGATTCAACTTTTAGCTGGTCAGAGCCTTCTGCTGTTTTGGGTGGCAGGAATGCACTCGATTCCCATTTACACACTGGATTAACTGGTCTGAAACTCAGCAAAAACAAGAGAGCCAGCATGGAAAAAGCCCAAAACAGAACCAACGTTCATCCAGACTGATTTCAGTGCAATGCTTGTTCATATCGAGGCTTGGTGGATAAAGAAGACACAAAATGGAGATGTGTTCCACAGAGGGATGAACAGCCCTAGGACAACACTCGGATGCAAAGACTTGGGATTTAACAGGGATAGCCAGGAGGTCAGCCTGGATCATAATAACCACAGCCAATATTCAGCATTGCTGTTCAAATCTAGAAACTGTGAGAAACTCTTAGAAACTTCTTCCCAGGGTATCTCCATTAGTTACCTAGAAACCCAGACTGGGTTTTATGAGCACAAAGTATGTTGGGAGGCATGCTTGCCTCATCTGCTTTCAAAAAAGGAGCTATTCTCCCCTTTTCCCCCACACCCAGCCATTTCATTAGCTCTGAACTATTTACAGGCTTTAACCCTCCGTCCTCTCTTCTCTGCAGCCTGGACTTCCAAGCCTCAAGAACATCCCAGCTCCTTTCACTTCCAGCTTTACAGCTTCACCCAGAAGTAATCTGCACAAGCTTCTGGTATCTACAAGACTTTCTGTGCATAAGAAACCCCTTAGGAGCCTAATATCTCTGCCGGCTGTCCTGAGCCCTCCTAGAAGCCTGAGAGCTGGCCTTTCCCTGGGGCTGATTGGCTGCGGGGGTAGGGAAACCCCACCAAACTCACTGGAATTAAATTCCAGACCATAATTGAAGCCAGGGAGTCTTTCACTTGATTGTCCTTGCCTTTTGTCTGCAACCTTGCTGGGCTTTCTTTGCAGTGGGTTTGCAAGCAGGGCTTTCACAATGCATTCATTTATGGGTTGTAGGAGTGATTTCCCCAAATTCAGCATCTCCTTCACAAAGCACAGGGACTCAGCAGCACAGGGGGTGGCAAGTGGATCAGCCTTTCACCTTTGAAGGCTTTGGCTCAACTCCTGGCTCAGAGCAAATCTGATGGGCTCTGAGCAGCACACCCAGGGGCTGCTTCCCCATCACACTGCATCACACCCAGTCCCAGCAAACCCCAGCACAGGGGTTCCACTTCCAAGAGATGGGGACAGGACTCACGGTTTCACATGGCCACATCTCTTGTGACATCACCCAGGCAAGTGGCACTCAAGGCAGCTTAGTGTGAAGATGAGGGCAGTGAAGGTAATGATTCCCCATTTATCTGCTTCTGCTTGGGTTGAATGGTCTTCTCTAGCTTAAAATTTACTGGTCTCTCTCTTTGTCATTTTGCTTCTCTCTGTGACAGATGATGCAGCTAGAACTGCAGGGAAAAAGAAAGAAAAAAAAAAAAGACAGTTTAACAACACTGCAGAATAGACAGGATCATCACTTTAGTTCAGCAGGGGCTCTGCTCTGCATGGAGCTGAGCTGCTGGGGGGATTTATTTCTTCAATTACACCAGAAGGAAGCACAAAGAATTGATTTCGGAGAGAACCCAGGACCCAAAAATCATCTCGAGCTCTTCAGACTGTTTCTGGAGATAAGGCAGAGCCTGGCACTCAGATATATGTTTTTAGAGAGGAGAAGTTTTGACTGCTCTTCCTTATGTTTAACCGTAACCACCAGCTGTGAGTTTCTGCAACATTCTTCCAGGAAGAGCATCACGGACAAAAACACAGCTTCAAAGATGAAGGCATAGCAGTTTGTGAAAGTTTAGGAAGTGTCTGCCAACAGGAGAGCGGAGTTTTTCAATTTATCTAAAGTGTGGTCTACTTAGGGCTCTGAAGTACATGTAAATGGTTTGTGTGTATAAAGCAGAAATATTCTGGTTTGGTTACAAGCAGAGATGGGATCTCTGGGAGCTCTCAAAGATAATGTCTCCTTCCAGGGACAGCAGACCCACCAGTACTTCCAAGATTCCATAGAACAGCATGGGCTCCCAGCCGCCATGGGATGGTTGCCTCACACCAGATCAGGCTGCACAGAGCCCCATCCAACCTGGCTTTGAGCACTTCTAGGGATTGGGTTGTTGGATATAGACAACCCTGAGCAAACCAGCATCACCAGGAGGTCTGTGTTTTGGAGGCTCTTGAACAGACTTACCCTGACAATGAAGACATCCACTGGGGCTGAACAAGGAGCGAGTTGTCCCCACAGTGCTCATTACTGCTATTTTCTGAGGAGGCAGAGACCACCACGGCTGTCAAACAGACAGGATCTGCTATTTTCCCTTTAGGTATTTTTTTTCCCTCCCTTCACAAAGTTAAAAAACAAATAGAAGGCCCTTTGCACCTGGTGAGGAACGGCTGTTTGTTTAGACAGCCAAATGAAGTCATCGCTGAGAAACGATGCCCTCACACACCCCTTAATACTCACTTGCCAGAAACCATAATGGAGTGAAATGACCCATTGCCATCCACAGCTGTCTGATATGAGCAGGAATGCTTCTGCTGCAGTTCCATCCCTTCTAACCGTACAAAAGAAAACCGTCCTTATTGCTGTCATTTCTCACACACACACACACACACACACAAAAAAAAAAAAAAAAAAAAAAAAGAACAGGGGGAAATTTCTGCCTAATTTCCCTTGCAGTCTGTCCTGAAAACCTTGCAGTGAAGGCCACAGCACCAGGATGGCACTAATGCCCAGTGGACCTGCCCTAAAGGAGCTCCATACTGCAGCACCACTCTGCTCCTCAAGAAAAAGGGAAAACAAAGCATTTTTAATTTGTTTTAAAACAATGGCTTCTAATACCCAGACCATTAACTTGGCTACGAGGCTCTCACAGCAAAACTTGTTACGCACTATGTGTTTTGAGTCATTAAAACATATTAAACACAATTAATTGTGATGCCTTGCTATTATACCATTTGGAGACTCGCCACAAGCCCACTTCCACCCAACCTGTATTACGTTGTGAACCTTAGAGGCCTTTTAAACATCTCGTGCAAAATTCATGAAGGTGACAAGGAACCTGCCTACATTTCCAACAACTGGAGGGACTGGGGAGCCTGCCCCAAACCCCGCTCAGCCCCACCAGCCAAGCCCCTCCTTGAGCCCAGATGATTACCATGCTCTATATACGCCTTCCTCCTAATGAATATAGGCTTATGGATACCTCATGCATTATTTACCAAGGTGTGCTTATTATGATTGCAATGATTTAAGGCAGTTTGTTACAGGCACAGCTCTGAGTGATTGCGATCGATGGAAGAAACAAGAACAAGCCAATCTGCATGGAACAACAGTGCTGGCCCCTGGGGGCTGTGCTTCCCTTGTTAACCCTTCCCAAACTGGCAGTAAATGAGGAGAGCACTTCTTTGACTGATGCAGAGTACAAGATGGAGGTGTCCTCCCACTCCCGCCTGGGGATGAGAGGTCATGCAGTGGTTTTTGGGGCTAGAATCCCTCCTGCTGGCACAGCATTCCTTGTGGCATTAAATGAGTACATTGTATGTGTCTAGAGCCTGCTCATAAGCATGCATCATACTTTCAGGCCTCACAGAGAGCTTCTCTCTTCTCCCTGGTATAGACACAGAATACCTTTAGCTGCTCACTGTGGAGGTCCCAGGTTCAGCAGAAGGATGATGAAGGAGGAATCATAGGATATCCTGAGTTGGAAAGGATCCATAAGGTAGCAGATATGAGGCAGCTGCTGCAGACAAGTAGCAGGACACCGATCCCTGTATGGGAACAAGAAGGAGGAA
>NW_024884789.1:5214776-5225207 GCF_019232065.1 Centrocercus urophasianus
GACAAGTAGCAGGACACCGATCCCTGTATGGGAACAAGAAGGAGGAAGGGAGAGGGATGCAGAGTAGCTTGTCAACTTCTAGGTTGAAAGGCAGAGAGGCCACAGCTCTTCCCACCTGCTGCCTCCTAACATATGGAATTACAGTTCAGCATTTGCTCCGCGTGCCCCGAGTGCCAGACCAGACCTCAGAAGCACTCAGCGTGACACGCCAACGTTGCTGTAGTGTCCAACCAGAATAGCGTGAGATCTCAAATGCCAGGAAGTGACAACTCCGACTCTTTGTCCTCACAGCACAAGGAGGGCAGTTTGAGGGCAACAGGTGAGCTCTAGATTTACCCCAGAACTCCTCACACAAGGTGAACCCAGAGATGCGCTGAGGACACAACTGACCTCAGCTCGGTACCTTTGCACGGGAGCTTCGGATGGGACCCGGCGCACAGGAAACATTCATTACTTCAAAGGGGAAGCAAACAGGATGTCTGGACAAAGCACCAAATAAAAGGCTAATGACACAAATGGATATTTAATACAATGACTTCCTCTGATTATCCTATAAGGAAACACTTCAAATGCTGTCCATTTTGTACATCCTGCATCACTGCACTATGCTTCAGAGGCTAGGAGGGAATTTTCCACGCTATGCACTAGCAAGGTAGGCTCTGCCCTTACCTGAAGAGAGAAGGCGTGCAGAGCAGGATGCTCTACTATGCAGCAGGACCCTTCCTCTCCATCACTGCTTTTTTCCCCTCCTGCCCTGTCCCCAAAGCAGCAGGAGCTGTGGATGGGATCAGCACCGGGATCCCAGCACACGGGTGAAATCCTTAGGCTCATTCCTGAAACCAGGACCACCCCCACAGGCTGAGCCATCCTCTGGGCATTCTGTGCTGGGGGGTCACTGTGCAAGCAGAATTTAGCCAAAGTCCCTGTTCAGATTAAGCGAGGACAGGATTTCATTAGCACAGCACTTGTTCCACACGCTGCTGTTGATCTCTCTGGAGAAAAGACAACTGAAGCCTTTTGCTTTACAGCAAGAAGGGAAGGACGAAAGGAGACAAGAGCAAAATAGCTATTAAAAAAAAAAAAAAAAAAATTGTTTCCAGAGTCACAGTGACCTGATGATTGCTTTGGGTTAAACTAAATCCAACCCAAAATAATCGGCAAGGAGGCCAAAGAGAGCAATACGTACAAGAACTAAGGTTAGATGCTTTGCTGCTGGAGAGAGAAGCCTGAGAACTCTCAGCAAATGAGTTTTTATTTCTCTTTGATGCTGCAAAAAAATCAAGTGACAATTGAGTTCTATATGGATACTGAATTGTAAAATCACAGTACCATTAGAACACAAAGCTGAACGATTGAGCAAGGTTCCTCTCTAGTTTAGACTTACAAGATTTGCTAGCAGATATTTCGCTCCAGTGCCTAGCCAGCACTTTGTTTAAAGAAGGTCTTTGTTAATATTTTGATTACGTTAATAAACATTATCAGGCAAACCTGCTTCTACCCTGCAAAGGAAGACCTTGCAAAAATCAGAAGAGAAAGTTCAACAGTCCCAGAAAATCTCAGGCAAAGAAGTAAGTAGGGGAAAAATGATGCTAATTCTCTCAGCCTATACAGCCTTTAACCACGTCAATGAAATTAAATATATAAATAAAATAAAGACTAATTAACAAATGCAATTGCAATCTATCTTTAAGACACTGTCCTTCCCTTAAAGGAAAGCTATGGTCTGGGGATGAAGAGAAATATTTTCTAATGCCTTTTGAATCTGACTTGCAGCAACTTACGCGTTGCTTGTTGGGATTATTCCGCCAAAACTAACATATAAATAAAATCCTCTTCTTCATTTCTTAGGAGTGTCCCTGGAGCAAAACTTGTTTTCCTAGTGTGATAAAGATGCTTCAACCAGTAAAGCCATCACTGATAGCAATTAAATGCGGGTATCTTCAGAAACAGTGAGAATTATTGTTATTATTGCATCAGAGATGCAATAGCAGTTTCCTACCCATCCACAAGTTGTGCTTAAGCTCAAGGGAAAGGACTCATTCAATCCCATCGTTGCTGTACAGCTGCTTTAGGAAAAAAGCCAGTGAGCGTTCCATTCCAGGCCAAGAAAAATCAGTTTTAGGGATGAGATAAGACAGAATTTGATCCTATGTTTACAGCTCCCTTCGCAACCAAGGCCAAGCTAACAGACCTGTGGGAAAGCCCTGTTGTCCCACAGACAACATAGGTGTCACCAAGAAGACAGCCTGCCCCAAAAGGCTGCCATTCTTCTTCCCCAACACCTTCCCTAGAGCAACACCAGGGATTAACTGACCTCATTATTTGATAGCTCAGAGCTCCCTATTGATTCCCACGTACTAAGAAATTACAGTTAGCTGCAGTCAGCTTTACAGTGGGGCAAAACTGCTGACAGCAAATTTAGCAGCCAAAAGGGAGACCCATAGTCCTGTTACCTTATCAAACAGATCAACAGCAATAGGAAAACCGAGCTGCACAACCAAAGACCACCTTCACTGAGATTGAGCATCATCTTCTCCCACAAAAGCTCCAGCTTCTATTGCCTTCTCCAGTCAAAGAAATCAACTCCCCTTCCTTCCCTGATGAGCCATTTCAGTAGGCTGATGCTCATTAGCATCCACTGCCAGCTGCAAGCAGCTCAGCAGCAGAGGAGGTTAAGTGTCACTGGAGCTGAGCAGCAAGATTGGACCTGCCCTTCTCCAGCTGCATCCGTTGTGCTCTTGGGGCTGGGCCAGGCTCAAGACAGAGGATCTGACGGGGTGGAAAAGGAAATTCTGTGCATTCCTCATCCGTAGCCTACATGCCAAGTGAAATGTAGTGATGAGCAGCCAGACCAGAGTGCTCATCTGAGCCTTCTTTTGAGCTGTACAAATTGCAATGAGCTTGAAGCAAAGTTATTGAGTTGGGTCCAGAGAAGCCAGGCTGCCAGGGCTGTGAAATCCTTTGCCCTCTAGTGCTTGTGCAACAGGTGAAATGTTAGGAGGGGCATAAATCCTGGGTATGCCCTCCCAAGCCTGAAATCTGGCTTAGGAAAAACACCTGCCCCAAAATGTTCTGAGCATGTGAATTTAATTTTCTTTGACCTTTTCATCTCTTCTCAGTCAGGCACAAAAAATATTCTCCTCAGAAGAATTCCTGCCTGGAAATGATGGCCCTTTTTTTCCCCAAGGCCTTTGAAAAAGAACAAGTAGCTTGTCTTTTAGCGGTCTGCTGCTGCAAACAAGTAGCACTATCACTAATTTCTCCCCAAAACTTGTTAAATAACCCCTGTCTTTGTCAATCTGTTTCCTGAGAGGGCTTGTGGCCTTGCTATTTGCACCGTTCAGTGTGGGACCTGCTTCAAACCATATGGCAGGTGAGTGACCTGGCTGACTTGGTGGTCACTGCCGAAGTGCCCACCTGCTTCGGTGTCCATGTGCTTCATATATTCATGCAGCCTAAATGACTTTTGGTTTTTAAACTCACCTGCTCCAATACCTTATTTCAGCTGGATGCAATTTCCTCAGCATCCCCTCTTACTCATCCCTTAATGCAACCTACAGTGTTGGTCTCTGCTCAGTGCTGATTTCTGCCAAAACAACTTTCAAACTCAAAGCCACATTCTCCAGACCTAACTAGCCAATGTAAAGCAATGGGATAAACCTCATTAACAGTTCTGTGTTCCTTGGGTAGAGTGGAAACTTGCCCAGAGAGGAGAATGCTCACAGGTGCAGGACATGGTGCTCCTGCAGCGTTGGTACAGGGGCTGGTCTTTGGCTAAGGGACAAGGGATCATGAAACCCACAGCTTTCCTTCCACGTTTCTTCCCAGAAAACACTGGTGATTCAGGAGGAGCCTTTGTAGCACATGTGCTGAGGGTAAACAAACACGCTACTTTTAGAACAGTTTTGCAAACAGGACTACAATGCGTGGACCGAACCCAATGTCCTAAAAGGGTTTATGCAGCCCCGTGTCCTGTGCTCCTGCTCCTTTGACCTTACATTCCTAACATGAACACATACCACGCATTTTTCAAAAAGCAACCAGCAAAATGGGATATTTCACTGCATTTGATCCTCCCTGGGAGAGATGAGAAGAGAAACTCTTAATACACGCTAATCCCATCACCAGGGCACTGATGAAAGATGTTTGGGATCACAGCACCTGCGAGGGAAAGGGAAACCTACGGACCCTTCATGGTTCCCACCCCAGCAGCGGCTGCCTGTCAGAGGTTGGTGAAGCAATTCTCAAATGTAATTTTTCCACCATAAATAAATCCATAGCAAGGCTCAATCACGGTGACAAAGCAAGCAGCTCTGTCATTCTGCACCATTGCATGTCTGTGTCCTGCAGGTCACATCAGGCAGGGCAGCAGCCTGGTGCTCCAGGTGACGGTCAGTAACTGCACACTGCTCTTCACATGTTGGGTCAGATCCCCTCTTCAGCAGAATCCCTTGTGCCTCAGAAAACAGCCTGCAAAAATACAGAAGGAGACGATTTGCTTTCATGGGAGTTTGATAAGCCTCTTTTTTGCGGGAGAATAAACCCTCTAAAAAAATGGAATTCATCATTTTTTTTTTAGCCCAAATAGGCACAGTCTTGATGAAGGGAGATACTTTAATGGGAGGAAGAGAGTCAGGCAGCAATTTCCATCCCGGGGCTGGGGCAGGTGGCAGCCACAAGGCTATGTGCAGACTTGTCCTCATTTTTGTCCTTTGACCCACTCCCCTCCGCAGCCCAGCCTTGTTTACCGGCATCTCCTGTTTCCATTAACCCTCCGAGGAGGTGAGGGGAGATCAGTGTTGGGACTTTTTGCACGGGATGTGCGACAAACAGCATGGGGAGACTGGGGACAGTGTTTATCAATTGGGAAGAACGGAGAAATCCACCCAGTGTGGGCTTGCTGCAAAAGGATCTGCCACCACTTGAAGGCTTCACTGCCCATGGAAAACCACGTCTCAGAGCTTAAATCCAAGAACTCAAAAACAAAGGGAAAATACCCTCCTGCTGTCAGTCACTCCATGTGATCTGTGCCATTCCTGGCCAGATCTTGACTGCCCAGCCATGGGCCAAGCCAGTGCTGCACTAGGAATGGCCAAATAAATCATATACTCGTAAGATCCATAGAATGGCTTGGATTGGAAGGGACCTTAAAGCCTATCCAGCTCCAACCCCCTGCCATGGACTGCTTGCCCCCACCAGCTCAGGCTGCCCAGAGCCCCATCCAACCTGGCCTTGAGCACCTCCAGGGACGGGGCATCCACAACACTCTGAGCAAAAAATTTTCCCCTGACATCTAAAAAACCTTGCTGCAGGAAGCTAAAGTCTAAGAAAAGCCCTCTTCATGTTTTTGGTTCATAATGAAAGATTAACTCCATTTACCTGCAAGATCATCGGATTTTAGTATGAGGATATTTGTATTGTGGACTTCAAGTTCTATCTTTTTTTTTTTTCTTTTCATTTCTCTGTGTGAAATTTATCAATGGCAGCAAAAGAAATTTCACCTCTGCAGTGCAGCCAAGTGCAAGGCAACAAGCCTTGGCTTGGAAAAATCCCGCTGCCCATTTTACAAGACAAATGCTGACAGTGAAACTCATTACAAGCTGCTGCACGGTTGTTCGGGATGGATGGACGGACAGACAGACTGTACCTCCCTCTGGTCCATGTGTGCTTCAGCCCAGCTGCACTCAGCCTGCCTTAGTAGAAGGTATATTTGTCATCAAAGGCACCTTAGCAATAGCAAGGCACACAGATTTATCATTATTCCTGCCAGGCTGGGTTCAGCCTCCCCACCCTGCACCTGGGAATTACCAAGTGCCACAAAGAACAAATTGAGGATTAAAAGGACCCCGCAATGTCCAGCTTTGCTGCTGGCCCTGGGGACGGAGGCTCCGTCCCCTTCTCTTTGTCTCTGATCTGGGTTTGGCAGGTGGTGAGCCCCTCCCTGCCTCCCCGCCTGCATCAGGCGGCTTGATGAATATCCATCTAATTGGAATTAGGGATTCTCCAGACCAGCCCTCCAACTGGAGAAATTAGCTAGTTTATTCCAATAAAGATGCTAATATGGGTGGCTTTGTGAAGGGCGAGAAATTCTCATTGTCATTCAGAGGCAATTTGTAGCGGATTTGAAACCTTTGAAAAGGTGATGTGCTGGTGGCTGGGTTTGTATAATACCCATCCCGAAATTCACAGCTGAGCATTCTTCCCCCTCCATATGCTCAGTGCTGCCCAATTTGTATTCCCCCCACATGAAGGCACCGGAGCAGAGCAGGGAGAGGCACTGAAGGTCCCAGGAAGGGGCACCTCTTGGGCACCCCCAGCTTCTTGGAGCTCCTTTCTCTTTTCCAAGGGTTGGTCTATGGCTTGGCCATCGCGTTACTCTACTTCAATGTTATCCCTACAATCTCTCTTCAGCTGTAGCCTTCTGAAATGAAGACTGCACATGCTGTAGCACCCAGTGCGACTGAACTATCCAGAGAGGGGTGGGTTCTCCAAACTGTGGGGCAGATGATGCTTGAGGGACCTTCTGGCCAGACCTGCCTTCAATGCAGTGTTCGCTGCGGGAAGCCTAATCAGCGTGGTTAGAATGAAACACTTCAGCAAAGTGCAACCTAAATTCACATCAAACCCAAATGCCTCCCCAGGCTGTCCTTCACAGATTGCTTTAGGGAACATCACGATAGCAAATGTTTCTCTAATCTCACAGCAGCCTGGAAATGGAGGCAGAGCTCTGTGTCACAGCGAGGGACCACTTTTGCTGAGGGAGCATCCTCTTGCCATCCGCTGCTCTTCCATCTTGAGATGTAACACTGAGGAATGACAGCAGAAGCTGTCAGCAGCTGGGGCTGCTCCCAGAAGCCCACTTGACTCCTGTCCATTTCTGTACCTCTGTAACTTCAGTTCAGTGGGCATGGTGGTGATGTTGGACTTGATGATCATTTCCAACCTTAATGATTCTCTGATTTATCTGTGCACAGCCTGGCATTGAAATTAACAGTTCCTTCATTAAATCCATATAACAGGGTTGCTCAACTTTAAATGTCACTCTCAGCCAGATATTTCACCTTGAGCCTAAACATGAGTGTGGGACAGCCACTCTGAACCCGAGGGATCATTCCTATGCCTGCCACAAGCACCTTGAGGTCAGATGGTTTGAAGCACAGGAGAAGGAGGAGGAATGCTTCTGCTCACAGTCCTGTCTGTGGGTCAGAGCCCCATTGAGGTCAGAGCCCACAGGTTGCTGGCAGGGACAGTGGCACACAAGCCATGTGCCCACATGCAGCTTTCAGCGGCAGTGGCAGGGCAGAATTACAAATCCTGTCCTGGACCACATCCTAAATATTTTCTCTAGGAATACCTGGCAACAGCAATGACTCGTGGTGTTTCTCAGTCACCACGCTGTGTACTCACTGCTCGGGCTGCAGTTGAACCGCTATCATTTTTCTCTGATGCTTAAAGCAAATGTCAGATTCAAAATAAGAGAAGAGTCTTAATACATGGCTGTAAGGGGAAAAAAAAAAAAAAGAGGTTTGGCTTGGTCCCCATCCAGGGCAGTTGATACACCAGGGAGGTTTTGCTTGGCTGTGCAGCCTGTCCTGCCGCAGGTCTCTTGTGTGACCAGGGCGCAGATGAGGGTTGTATGGGAGAGCAGCATTGGCTGAGCTCAATGCTATGCTCTGAAACAAGCTAAATTGAACTCTTAAAACCCCCTGAGTAGGGATTACAGAATCTGGTTGTGATCACAAAGCGCTACAGAATTGTAACTGTACATTTCTTTTCTTATCTCACTTGTAATGTTGATCTGAATGTTAATGAAAATGGGGGAAAAATGTTTCTCAGACATTTTGGCCAGCACCGAAGCAATGCTTTGCATTATCTTCCCAGAAAGAATAGCTCTATTAGCACAATAGCTTTTTTTAACCTCTCGAAAATTGGAGTAAAAATGCTGTTTTATTTTCTTGTTTCCAGTTGGCTTCATTTCCTACACGGGGCTCAGAACTGGGGAGTTTTCCCTTTCCCCTGATCCTTCACTAGGATGGGGCCATGGTACGTTCCTCCTGAATGCAACAGGGAAAGGAGCTGAGAGACATCAGTTTCCCCAGAATGCCTCAAATAGGCAATCATATGGTGCTGCTGTCCCTGCCTCCAGAACCTAACAGGCATGGAAGTGCTTCCACCCAAGGGACACCAATCTGCACCGGTTACTTCTCTCCCTTTCTCCTTTCTCCCTCCCTTCCAGGGCCCCCATAGCTTTCCTTTGTGCCTCCTCCATGATGAAAGGAGGCAGTCATTGATTGGATTAATAATTCAGAGCCTAATCTCACGGCCGGTGTTCACAGCCCGTCAAGTGGCAATCTTTCATCTCGAGATCAGGATCAGCCAGATCCTGGAGAGGTCAGGAAGAGAGCTGCAGCACGGAAATAACGTGTTGAGGTGACTTCTGTGAAAATGGAAAAGAAGATGGAAAACTTGTGCATCCCACACTCTCCATTGCCCCCACAGCTCAACCCAGCTCAACCCAGATACCTACAGCTCAACCCAGTGATACCAGTGAAGATGACTTCCACGAGTCTCACACTCCAACATGCCACAATTCCCAATATCACCTGCACCCTGCAGCTCCCAGGACACCACCTGCCTGCTGATCTCACACTGCCACTCTGCTTCTCCCAGGGCCAGGCTCCTCCTTTAACTGCCGACTCGGTCACGTTGCTTTAATGGTTTGTGGAAGGACAAAGTTTACCGGCACTGTTCGCTTGGTTTGGTTTGTGGCCAAGCAGGTCCTTATGCGGGGAGAAGGATAAATTCATGAGCAGTACAGCACTAAACTGGGCATTCCTGGGACAGGCAGAGAAGCATCTGGCTGGAATTTACATACTGCGAGCTAATTCATACCAGTGATGTTGAAACCTATCAGTAAGACCAACAGTCCATTTCCACAAAGTCCTTCTCTTCTCCCACAGCATCTCCCCACCACACTGAGGGCAGAGCTACACCCTCAGAACCAGGGCCTTTACACCTCCGCCTGCACTCTGCACCACGCTGCTACACAGAAAACAAGGTCAAAGACACGCACCTTGCACTTGGAACTGGAGGTGCCAACTGCTGTTGTGATGCCAAAGATTAACGGCGTGCTGATAAGAGCTGGGAGAAGTGGCCATGGGGATTGCTGAAAGACCTCCAAGGTTTTGTGCCCATTCCCAGCCCTGGCAGCAGCAGCCCTGCCTCTGCTACAGCATCCAGACCCCACAGCATTCAGAGCTGCAAAGTAATTTGCAAGTAAGTATGACAGAAGAAAATGGTTCTTTCTACAGCTGATAACATATCTGGTATACATCGGCCTTTCTCCCAGCCTTTTCTCTGTTCTTGCTTTAACAATTCATCCTCAAACACATTGTTCCTTTGTCAGGACTGTACACCCATCATATCCACATTTAAGAAAAAGACCTCCTGGATGGCAGGGTTTCTGTGGCAGGGTTGTTTAGATTTGTTGTGATTAAATCACATCCATTTTCTAATTTGTACCTAGCACACATTCAGATCCTCCTTAAGCTGTGTAGGCACATTTTGTCTTCACTGCTGACTTAATCAAGCGGCGGAGCTGCTGTGTGCTCTCTGCAATTGTTGTCTCTTGAGCTGGGTAAAAAAAAAGAGAGAGAGAGAGAAAGGAGAGAAAGAAACGCTTTGCAAAGGGTTGCTATTATCCACGCGCTACACCGACAGCATATTTAGCACATTTGTGGCTCTGGGGCTGCAGTAATTAATTGTGTGTGTGACACTCCGGCTGGCACAGCCTTGCACCCACAGCTTTCCCATCAGAAATGCGGGCACCTGGTGCCCACGTGTGCCACAGCGTCCCCAAGTCCCCATGGGAGCTCGGTGCCCACCCTGGGCTCACCCCAGTGGATGAGGGGGCTGAAGGGAGAGACTGAGATAGGGGTTACACAGGGGTGCCGCCCAGGGTCTGCATCTCTCTGCTATTGCCTGAAAGATCCATGCAGAGCATTCCTTTCCCTCCCCCGAAACCGGCTCTCCCCACAATACCCCACCAACACAATGATGCGCCTCAAGCCCCCATCCCCTCCACAGCTCTTGCTGCAGGTGGAGCATCCCCACCCCTCTCGTGTCGGGGTGACCCTGCAGCCTCGTCGTGCTGCCCAAGGAGGGCTGCAGCGCGGACCCCCCAGCTCCCATAGCAGGGGCTGCTCCTGCTCCCCCCCCCCCCCCCCTCCGCCGCATGCTAACGGCCCTGCTCAGCGTGCGCGGAGCGAAGGAGGGAGGAGGGAAGGAGGGAGGAGACCTCCCTATCTGGCTCCATCTCCTCCTCTGCCTCTCACATGCTCCGGGAGGGCGATGCGGCTCCCCGCGTCCCGCTGAGCGAGGCCGCGCTGCTCCCCGCCGGGGCTGCCCTGCGCAGGGCAGGGGGGGCCGCCT